>NW_017731489.1:1641792-1672095 GCF_001890085.2 Hipposideros armiger
TGCTGGCTGCTCACACTGGCTGCTGGGTACACACGGTAGCCCATGGCAACCCACTGCCACAGGGGCTGCAGCCTATGCCATCGCCGGAGACTCATGGCAGCCCAACTCCAGGTTGAGCTGTTGTTCAGCATCTTAGCTGTGGAGGGCGTGTCACTGGCCCTCATATGTGGGATCCGAACCGGGGACTTCTGGCATCCCAAGCGAGTTCTTAACCATCGCGCCACTCGGCCGGCCCAGGATTTTCTTACATTTTAAGGCTGAATAATATGACAAGTTGTTTTATTAAGTTGGCATTTCTATTAGGGATCCTTTGACTATGAAAGAGAGCAAAGTTGGGTGGGGGAGACTTTTTAGGGTTTAAAGTTTTCCTAAAGCATGATTTTTTATGGATATATTTTCATCACCCACATTTGACATCCACCATCACATGCTGCCAATCAGGCAATCGATGAATTTGGATCACTGACCATGTAGAGACCCTTGCTTCATGCCTGGTCCTGAACCGAGGCCTGGGGAAGACCAGGCCTTGCATTTCAGGGGACAGGGTAGGCCCAACTGCAGCACAGCTTTGACCCTTCTTAGTGGTGACATCCTGGGTGAGTTACTTCACCATTGTGAAGATGGTACCTCCAGGATAAAATGGAGATGGTACGAACTATCCCTGGGTGGGATGGGGATTAAGTGACAGAATACAGAAAAAGCACCAAGCATGGTATGAAGTTTGCAACAAATAGATGTTAAATCTTAATACAAAGCAAATTAAAAATGAGATCCTTCCTGTCATCAAACGTAGCACCCAGACAGACCTGTGGCTCTTCAACGTTTTTTGAGTCAGGGACTTCTTTGAAACACACACACACACACACACACACACACACACACACACACACACTTTGCCATTGACTTTCCAGGGAACTCTTGAATCTTGTGATGCCCATCCATGGACGTTACACACAAGATCAGGGATTCAGGATCTGGAACACAGCAGAGAAAACACTCATAGACAAAGCTGACCATGCTGGGCAGTGTGAATAGATAAGGAGCAGAGGCCTGGAGTGTGCTAAAGACGAGGGGTGGGCTGAATGAGTCGCGTGCATCCGGCCCTTCAAGGATGTTCAAAAATTTCCCAGGCACTCGGCACTTACTTTTCCGTGTGCTGGGAGTGGTTCACCAGTCTTAAGGCTTCTCTCTCGCTCACCGCCCTTTCTTTGGAAACACTTATCCTCTCGGTAGCTATACAGTGCACAGACTCACTGCTGTTTGTCTGGTGGCTTGGTTGACTCACTTGCCGGCACAAACTTGACACATTCTTCCTCCTGTTGTATGCTCTGGACAGCCTGTCTGTTGCTGAGTGTCTCTCTCGCCCAGGGCCCCACAAACACATCTCTTTTGATGAGTTTGTGAGTGAAAAAAAATCACTCTGGCAATTGTTTTAAACTTTCAGATAAACCACTGTTCTATAAGATGGAGTCAGTTCTCAACTGATTTAAAGTTGCTCCAGATGTGTCTCTTTGGGTGCTTGGCAGCACATGGACACACATGGCTTTGTGTTTCAAGGGGATGTTTTTTTAAGGGCTCTGACGGCTTAGCCCTAAAATCCAGCACCCATCTTCTCCCTCATAAAGTTCTCTGTCTAAAGTTGGGGACCCGGGAATCATCCCGTTCTCCTGCCTGCTTGCCACCCTCCATTCTCCAGCCAGTCCAGGTCACGGACAACTTGTAAGCAGTTATACAAGTGTTCACTGTCATTTTAAGCCCACTTCCATGGGCACAGTTTCAACTGATATTACAGATACCGTTTCTGCACCACCTCCCCTCTGTGGCCTCATGTGAGCATTTTACTAAATTTCAGTATCCTCGTAATTGCTGTTTCAAGTGTAGCATTAAAGATTTATATGGTAACAAAAAGCCTCTTGTCTAAGCAGGTAAGAGAAAAATATATAGGGACTCTAATCTTCTAATTGCCTAGGAACTGGCAAGTTACTTAGCTCTCCAATTAGAGAGCTTTTGATTTAAGTCAAACAGCAAATCTATCAAATCTGATACCTTAGAATGGCTTGAGTAGCCATGCTGTTATAAACTCTTTTAAAATGGCAGTAATCTGAAGAATCCAGGGTAAGATAAGAAACAAGTCTACTCACACAGCCAGAACAAATAAGCCAGCTGGCCCCAAATATGTTAAGCCTTCCAAACCCAGAACCATGGAACAGATAGCACCTATCACAAGGATTTCTACTCTCTTTCTTCCAATAATCTCAATTCCAGCAAAGCCAAGAAAATGAAGTCAGACTATATGTTTTGTTTGATTTTTGTTTTTAAAATGGCACTTTCCCCCTAATGACAAAATGTATTCATGCTTCATGGAGAAAACTTGGAGACCACCACCACAAAGCAAAGGTTACCTAAGATTTCACAAGCGATGACCATTTCAAGCATTTTAATATGTCTCCCCTTTCTTTTATATTTACATAGATAATTGTTTTTACCAAAATTACATGCTGACGCATAAGGTCTTTTGGTTTACTGATCTGTTTATTTCGCTTAGCAACATATTACAAATATATTTCCATACCAACATGTATGTTCCTTAATATGGTACATACAGTTGTCATTTGAATGTGCTGTAATTTTTTTTTTACAATTTTCTGTCAAAAATTACAATTTTCTGTCATAAATAAGGCTTTGATAGACATATTTATATGAAAATCTTCCACTTCTTCTCTGATTGTTCTTAGGACAACTTCGGGGGAGCTCACCTCTGTCCTTAACATATACCCGCACTTTTAATCTTAAGCAGTCTTCAAGTTCTTCCTTGGATTCTACTTATTTAGGAGTAATTTGCACCAAACAATACCACAGGTTTAGACGCAAAACACAAGGAATGACTATGCCTCCTGTAGACCCAGAAACATATCACAAGAGCTATTTTCTGAAAAGCCAAACAGAGAAAATGAGTGATCTGCTGATGTTAACGGAAAGGTTTAAGAGAACTTACTGAGTTCCCAACACATCCAAAAGCAAACACCATTGAGGAAGGCAATGCCATTGGAAAAGACACAGGTACACTGTGCAAAAACAATGCATTGTGAACAATGAGTGAGTAATGCATAAAATTGCAACATGTCTAGATTAAATTGTCAGCAATGAAATCATTGGTGATATGAAAGTTACATCTGTTTGGGTTTAGGCTTGTTTGTTCCTTTTTATCCAAGCTATGTGTGCATACATTTGAAGAGTGAAATAGTTTCACAGGGTTTATTATGGAAAACAGCAGCAGCTGACCCATCCCCTCTCTTCTTCTTGCAAGAGGCAACCACTTTCTTATCCTTTTAGCTGATTCTCTTGCCATTTGTCTCCATATTCCTAGTAGCTTATTTATTTGCTTTGTACCTAAGTTTTTCTGGCTTTTTAGTAAATCAGAATGTTGAGATTACTTCCTCATTTCTTTTTTAGATAAAATCATTACACTTTGACTTTCCATTATGTAAGATGAGAATTTAGCTCTCTTTCACTACCATCAACACACTTATGCCTCCTCTCAATACTAGATTATCTATCTGTGCAGGGGGAGGGAGGGTGTAATTCTTATTGGGTCAATAATTACATTATTATAATAATATCCTCTGATTACTTTTCTGCACAATTTCGTTGTCCCTGGAGTTAAGCATTATTTTCTTTGCTCAGTTTGTATGTACCTGAGTCAACCTTGAGTCCACCTCAACCTCTCCACCTTTTTAGTCGAGAATTGTCTGAAGACCTTCAATGGTCTGAATTAAGACATTCTGGTCATCAGCTCCTCTGTCATGTTCACCTTGAGGTTATCTCACCTGGAAATCCCAACTGCTCCAGTCTGATCTGGTTTTCCTCGTGCTTCACACAGGTGCCTCACCCTCACCCAGAGGAGCCCCTCACATCAGACCTCCTGTTCCCTAACACGCATGCCTCTCTTTTTCTTAATTCACTCTCCCAGGAGGTGTTCAACAAAGAGTGCTGGGGAATTGAACATTTTTTGAGCCAGAAAGTGTTTTTATGTTACCCTCTCATTTGATTGATACTGGACTAGAGATAGATTCTGGTCTAGAAATAACATTGCCTCCAAATTTGATGGCATCAATCCATGACTCCCTAGATTTCAGCATTGCTGGGAGATCCAAAGCCACTCAGTTTTCCAGCGCTTTGCATGTTGCTTGGTTTTCCTCTCTGGAAGCCTCTGGGGTCTTCTCCTGGAATTGGAGCAGTCAGGGATTTCCAGGAGAGATAACTTCAAGACGAACATGACAGAAGAATTGATGCATCTGAATATCTTGATTCGGACCATTGAAGGTCTTTAGACAATTCTTCACTAAGTAGGTGGAGAGGTTGAGGCTGACTTAATAGTTAACTACATACAAACTAAGCAAAGAAAATAGTGACTAACACCAGAGAAAACAAACTTGTGCAGAAAAGTAATCAGAGAATATTATTAATATAATGTAATTATTGACCTAACGAAAATTACACACACGGTCTCAAAGCTCATGATGATGTGCCTTAATGTGGGATTATGTTCACCCACTGTGCTGGGCACTTCATTCTGTGAAATTGTCTTGAATTAATGATGATTTCATCCCCACTATTTTTCTAGTCTTATCTTTTGTCATTCCTCTCCCCCCCCCCACACACACACACACACACACACACACACACACACACACACACACACACACGTCTGCCTTTTGTTCTACTTTCTGAGATATTTCCGTAAATTTATCTTCCAACCCCTCTAGGGAGTTTTCCATTTCAGCTACAGTGTTTTTAATTTCCAAAAGCTCTCTTTTATTCCCTTGATTTTTTTAAATAGTACCCTGTTTTAAGGATGCTTTCTCTGAGAATATCAATTATATTGTAAGTGTTTTCTCATATTGTCTCTGTTTCTCCAAGTTGTTTTTTTTTTCTGTTTGTTTTGGTCTCCATCTTTATTTTTAAAGACATACCTCAATTGTCTTGTGATCCTTGGTTGTCTGCTGATATTTAAAGGCAAAGCATCACAGCTCTGCTTGGAAGCTCTGAGTACATGGATGGGCTTACTGGATGTGAGCCTCCATGTGAGGTGACCTGGCTGGGCCATTTCCTAAGGGAAACTCTAATTTTAGTATCTTTAGGTCTTTCCTCTTGAGCTGGTCAAATTCCCCAGAGAAGGGTCATCATTCTCCTGACTTGAAATTATAGACCTTTTCATATTCCAGAAGCTTAGTGAGGGAAGACAGCTGGGAGTCAGTTCCCTTTTTGAACAGTATGCCCACTGTATTCTCCTGGCCAGAGACCACCCTCTTTTAGCTTTTCTAGAAAAATAACACTCATCTTCTGGGGGAACCGGTGAAGAGCAGTCCCTGGGCTACATAGTGTGTAAGAAGATATCTAGAAACTGAATTACCTCTTAAATGGAATTCTGATCAACATTCATGTTTCTAGCTTCACTTTCAAACCCAGTTCCATCAATACCTGCATGATAGATTCCTGAGCTTTTGGGTGTCCTCTGTAAGAAAAAAGCAGCTGCTTTTCTGCTCTTCCCACTTTGGCTCAGGATTCTGCCCCCTCAGTTTAACCAAGTTGAACAACATTTATCCATCTGCTTAAGAGCATCCCACACTTATTGCTGTTATCTTTTTACTCCTGTTGGGGTTATGTCATGTAAAAAATACTGTCATTTCCTTGCGGTTTCAAAGGGAGAAACATAGGTGCACATACTCCTAGAAGCAGGAAATACTGTTAAGGCAGAGAAATCACAGTAGGAAGAACCATTACCACAAACATTCCAAAGGCAATACACGGAGGAAGGGGACGGGCACGAGGAAAGATACCCCAGGCTTAGCTCTTTCTCCTAAAGAATGAAGCAGAATTCAACTAAATGGCAGAGGAAGAGGGAACACCTCTCGATAGGAAACCAGATTTGGAGCAAACTTTATGATGTTGGGTGATTTTATCTGCGCCAACCAACAAAAACAGTGACCATTTTCAGTCTAGGTATTGGCATAGACAATTCACCTACATTGACTCATTTGATCCTCATGATGTCATCCTCATTTTTCATATGAGGGAACTAAAGCATAATAAGATAAGTTAGCATATCTAGGATTATAGAGACAATAAGTGATATAGTCAAGTTTTGAGATCCAGTCATTCTGACACTAAACTTATGTCCCTGGACCATATTCATAATGTGACACCTCATCAGCTATATTTCTAATATTATATTTAAAATTGATCAGCCATCCATCTTTCCCCTACAGAACCCCCTCAGCCCACCCAGCCCACCTCACTGCCACTAACACTTACAGTCGTGTGTTTTGCGTTTCTTATTTCCCTTGTAGGACTATGTGCTTTCTTTCCTTTGTCAGTATTGCTGGCTTGTTTCCTTTAACTTCTTGTCATCCAATTAGTCAAGATCCATCTATCACTGACAGGGTGTGGTTCTTACTGATGTTTTTGAATACCATAACAACTTGAGCTAAGTAATATTTTATGGGTTACTCTGAAAAATTTAGCAGATTAGAAGGAAAGAAGCTTGACGTTACCTTTGCAAATGTCATGGATTAATAGCTAAGGACAAGGAATGGCGTCTGTCGTGCCTTATGTAACATAGAGAATGAGTTTTTGTCTCTGAGTCATTATTAGCTGCTGGTCCACGCTGGGATGAACCAGACATTAAGTTCATCGACACTCTGATTTTATACTTTTTCTTCAAGTCTTCCTCGTGGTTTTGCATTTTGCTACTCAGGTGTTCTTGTTATGCTAACACCTCTTCCTAGAATTGACACTTGAATCTGCAGTGGGTGTGGTCTATCCTAAAATCCATGAACCCAGGCTGGCCCCCTCTTCCAATACAAAATGTCACCACTGACTTCACATGTTCTTAGGTACCTCTGTGCACCACGCAAGGCCGAGGGTGGGGAGAAGGGAGAAGACAAATGTGGGAAGCAAAGATAAAGGGAGATACAAGAAAGGAGGGCAAGAAAACAATGGAGAAAGGAAAAGAAACGGTCAATGTAAGAATGTCCAAACCTGTAGAAAAATTTTGTAAGAGTTTACTAAAGTTGATTTGAGCCAAATGGAGGATACGCTTGGAAGCAAGATCTCAACAGACTGAGAAAAATGCTCCCCAGAATGAGAGTTTGCAGTTGCTTTTATGCATTTGGAATTAAGGAGGGAACATAAAGAAGATTACATGAAGGTGAGAGAAAACCAGGCAGGAACTGGATTACAGGATAGTTAAGAAGATTATGCGCTCTCTGGAGGGTGGTTATGCTTCCCAGGGGTCTGAAAAAGGGACATTTCAAAGGTGTGTTAACCTAGAGGCACAGAAACAATGGGATGGGGCTTAAGGCAAAGGTAAACCTTTTACTAGGGAAGTTACAGGCCTGGTGTGTGTCTACCCACCATAACCTGCCCAGATAGGAATTTATGATCAGATCACCCTGTGAGGTTATTTTCTGTTAGGTTTATTACAGTGTCCCTTTTTTATCCACACAACAAATAACACAAGGGGTGCCCTGGGTAAGAGTGGCTAATCTGCTGATGGGGAGAGGCCCCACATCTGGGGCCTCCAGACACTGAGCAGACCATCCCAGGTCCAAAGGGCAGGGTCTTCCCCTTTCATTGTGTCCTTACCATGTTTTCCTCAGTTCTTCTCTCATTGATTTTAACCTGTCCTATTTGCCTTTTCACGTCAAAGCTCAGTTATTACACCAGCTGCTGGGCACACAGCCCAGATATAGCCCTTAAATGTGACTGGTACAGCCCACAGAGTGTTTTTACAATTGAGTTGGAATGCCTTTAAACAGACCTCACTTATCAATGCCTCAGGCTCCCCCATTCCTTGTCTCTTACTTAAGTCAACTGCTTAGCTTTTGAATACACCTGAGTATGTGACACCTGGCTTATGCCCTGTGCTTCCTAATCTTTATGTGCCCTCGTAAGTGTTGTTTTATGGGTTCATGTTCTTCCTCCACCACCACATAGTGAAGTCGTTGAAGGCAGGAGCTCTCGATAAACGTGCCTGCCTGCAGCTCTGCTGCTCACGACTGTACCAGGAACCATGCAGGTTATATTAGCTGCCCTTTACTGAGTTCCAAATATTCCAGGCCTGTCCTAAACACTTGACACGTGGTAACTTATTTAATCCTGAAACACAAGGAGGTAGGGATAGATGAGGAAACTGAGGCACAGAGCAGTCAGCGTGGCCAAACTCACCACGTGGAAAACTCAGAGCCTGTGAGCTCCGCCATCACTCCCAGAGTCAGCCATGGCAGGGGGCCAGAGGCACCTACAGAATTCATTGCACTGGAGTCAGGGGGAGACTGAGAGCTGAGCCCTCTGGATTCCAACCTCTCCTCACTCTCTTCCCTAACTTAGTTCCTCTCTGCATGAGGAGGCCCATAGGAAAATAGCTGATGGTGTGCCTCAAGTGTTCTGTCTCTAAAATGGGAAGAAGAGACCACGTGTCTCCATCTATCACCCAGAGGAGCCTCTGCTTTTTGATGCATCTCTTCACGAAGAACCAGTCAGGCTGACACTCTTCTAAAGAAAGGTTAGGAGGAAACACTAAGCAGAATTGAAGAACATACCTGTACCTTTCAGAGCAAAGCAACAGCTGACTTTGTAAAGGTTTGGGGCATGTCCCTGGGTTTTTTCAGTGGTGCCTTTGAGCATGGCAGGAAGGCAACACACCAGCTATGAGTGATTTTCTTATAAGAGAGCCCAGAAGCTTGTAACACAAAAGCATCCGGAATGTCTTTTGAATGCCAGGTATTTAAAGTCCCCAACATAATGACTTATTAATAAAGTTCTCCACTGCTCATAAGTGAATGTTATTAACAAATCCTGCTTAATCAGTCAAAATAATCTGATTAACTGGAATACAAGAGGTATCTGGAGCCCCAGTAATTCGCTGAACTTGCACCACCCCCAGAGATGTCAATGCTGCAGACCAAAGTAAAAGCATCTTTTCAATGTGTGTGGGTCTGACCCATGCCCAGCGCCTTTCCCAGGGGGCTGGTGGCTCCTGGGTTCATCCACACTCAGCAGCAGCCTCGCCAGGGTCCCTGCCTGATCAAGCCAGCTCCTGCTGGCAGGACGGCCCCTGTCCCTCTGCCTTCCACTTCTACTTCTGAAGTCACAAAATGATGCAGTCTCCTCTAGGCCCCCAGGGGCCACGATGGGAGGGAGGGGACAGTGTTGCTGCAAGCAGCCTCTATTTGAGTCACAGGGACAGAGAAGCAGGGACAGCCACCTGGGGTCACCACGTGGGATCTACCACCCAGGGCCACCACCTGGGGCCTTCCTGCAGCCAGAGCAGGTCAGGATGCCCATTTGGGGTCAGCTTGGGGTCAGCTGATCTCCCTTTCTCATTCCTCTCCAACAGTCTCCTGGGTGAATCACGCAGACAGCTGCCTCATTCTTCTCAACCCCGAATTCGGGCAATCACTGGGGGAAAATGGAAAGACTCAAGAAGAAAACCCCTTAGCATCGTTTAAAAACTTCCCAAATTCATGACTCTGGTCTACTTTTCTGGATGTATTTACCATAATCCCTTGTTTTTCCTTTCATGCCGCAACCAGCCCTGAATACATCCACCCACCTTTCACATTTCCAGCACACACGTTTGCCCCTGCGTCTCCCCAGGCCCCAAATGTCCTCTTCCTCGTGCTCAGCGTTGGGTGAGGTAAGTGGGGAGGGGGCTAGATGTACACCTCCCCTGGCCCCCTCTCCTTTGATTTTTCTTCAAAATTCAGTCCAAATCTCACCTTTGGGGCTCATTCGTGGACAACTTGACGTATAGGAACTTTTGTTCCTAAATACAGGTAATATTTGAGTCAGTGGGTCATTTATTTGCCATGCAATCATCCCGGGTTGGTGTTAACACTTCATCCTCAGTGCTGGGGAAACGGATAAAGAAAATGTGGCTTCTGCCTCCAGGGGCCTTCCAATCTAGGGGAACACCTCCTGATCCAGACCTGACTGCATTACAGACGGAGGTCCTGAACCTGGTGTATGATCGAAGTTGTGGAAGTGCTTCCCAGCTGGGGGAGGCGGTCCGAATTCAGCATGAAACCCATCATGAGGGGTGAAATGGGCACCCATGCTGCCGCAGCTACATGGCGGGTTCAGCCTCGTTCCGTTTTGACTTCAGTACACTCAGCATACAATTCACAATGTTTTTGTTTGGGTTTTTAAAACGCCTTGTAATGAACAACGCTTCCTTTCTTCCTCTTGTTTCTGGTTTGGAAGCTCTGGTTCTACACCTATCACCTGTCACTTGTGTGCCTTGCTTGGGCTTAGGAACTAAATAGCCATCCGGAAGTAACAGTCACATTCCTAACCAGTGCGGTGCTGTGGCCCCATGCAGATGGCACAGGAAACGGCCGTGCCGCCGCCATGTAAAGCGGGAAGTCCCGCAGGTTTGCAATCGCCCACCGCCCTCCTTCCCACTCCACACCCCACCCCCAGATGACTGTTCGCAAACATAAAGATGAATTCCAGACTTGGAAAAGCTGCTCCTCAAAAGCAAGGTTTGCAAGTAAGAGTGTTCGGAGAAAGACCTACCGAGCAATTTAAAAGTTCTGCGTCTTGGGGAGTGGTGTTTCTCAGGAGGGCAGGTTTGGGGTGAGCTCCACATGAGTCCCCTTTTGGAAAGCTTAAGGAAGGTTGTGGGGAGCATGTTCTCAGCGGCTGCCCCTCTTTTCCAGGATGGAGTTGCCACCTTTCATTGCGTAAGGCTGCTAGGGACAACATCACAGATTTTCAAATATGTCCAGGAACCCCCTTACACCTGTAGCCCTGCTGTTAGGTGCTGGCAGTGCTGACCAAACGTTTGGGAATCGTGAAGAGCACTGGCTGGACCCTGGCGCTAGCAGGGGAGCGTGGGGGAGAAGCCTGCATCTACTGCTTGGTAAACGGGGTAAGCGTCACTGAGGGTGCCTGGGACTGCACCCGGGCAGCCGAGCATGAAGAGAAGAATGGACCCCAGGCGTTGTCAGGGTACTCAACCTGCTCACAGACACCTGATAGGTAAGGATACCCACCTGAGTCATTATGTTCCTGTCACCGCTGTCCCAGTCTGGTTTAGGTAGCCTGGTCAATCCAAACTGTCTTACGTCTGCGACAGGCTCAGGTTTCTTTGCCTGAAGAGTCATTTCCCCGCTCACAGAAACAGAAAAAATCGATCATCTCTGCAGCTTGTCACACAAGCTAATGGACACGCGACTTGGTGGGGCTGCAGACTGATTGGACCAACTGCTTACAAACAAGAAAAATCGTCTATGCCAACCTCGTCACTCTGACGATGACAGAAATAGCTCACATTTTCATCATGCTTTTTAACCTATGCTGTCCTAGGATAAAGATACTAATTTTTTGATTGGGAAATTGAGACTCAGATCATTTGCACTAATGAAAGTGAGAGGATGGAGAGAAGCTTTGTAATTTTAAAACATAGGATTTGTTTTTCCAGCCTTGAGTAAAAATAGCTGGTAAGAGTAAAAAAAAAAAAACAAAAACAAAACTAATCACCTCTTATCTAACAGAGAATCGTAGTACGAGTCATGCCCATGATTAGAATCCCAATATTCATTTGATTAAATAACACAATTGACCAGTACCTACAGAGTACACTGTGTGGACTCCAAAATGATGGGGGCTTATGATCAGACCAGAAGTCTTCAACTCAAGGCAACTGTGTGATCAAGCATTGCGTACATTGTAACAGTTCATTGCTATAGCACTACAGCAGGAAAAGGACACGATTCCAGGAATAGCACGCAAAGGCAAGTGGAAAGAGGGAGATTTTGAAACGATCCTCAAAACACCCAAAATATTTTGATGAGCAAAGCCAAGAATGGGGGAGGGGCATTCCAGACAGAAGGAATGACTTGAGCATACCCTTCCTGAAGCAGGAAAGTCTATTTGAAGAACAACGTGTGGTTTGGTTTAGCTAGAATAAAGGAATCCGAGAGATAAGGTTGAATGAACAGTTTGGGGCAATCTGAAAACCAGCATATCAGTCAGTCAGAACCATGCTGGTAGAAAAAAAGAAAGAATTTACTAAGAGGGATTAGTTATAAGGGTGTCGGGAGATGGTAACTAATTACAAAGGTTACTAAGGGATGGTGAAACCATCTTGGAATTAGCACCAGCAGGAAGCTGCCACCCACCCATAGGGCTGGAGCCTAAGAGCCAGGAGGCACCCGCAAGGGTGCCTGATCCCCAGGGGAGGCTGCCCAGTAAGAGCTGGGTGCAGGGAGGGAGGGCCTGGCTGGTGGGAGCTGGAACCTCGAAGGAGAGCACAGTCACTACATAGACGCTGTCTGAGCTGGGGCGCAGGATGTACCCTGGCGGCTTCCTCAGGCCACCAAGATCTCACCAGTGCAGTGGCCAAACGCAGCCAAGACAGCTGGCAAAGGAGACTTGCAGGGGAAGGGCAGAAAGGATCCTGAAGCAATCAATCAATCAATCAATCAAGTAACAACACAACCAGGTTATCTGATTGGGCTGCATTCAATGAGCAGTGAGGGGCCACAGCTGGTGTTTTTGGAGACTGTAAGGATCACAGCATTAGAGGATGACAGTAAGACCCCTTAGTTGGCTATCTCAGTTATGCAAGTGTGGAAGGTTGAAGAATGGCCCCCAAAAGATAGCCCAACCCTGATCCTCAGAACCTGCAAATGATACCTTACATGGGGAAAGGAGTTTGCAGATGGATTACGTTAAGGATCTTGGGATGGGGAGCTTATCGGGGTGGGCCTGATGTAATCACGGGGTCCTGATAAGAGGGACAGAGAAGGAACCAAGGCCAGAGGAAGGCAACCTGATAACAGAAGCAGAGGCTGGAGTGATGCACTTTGGGGATGGAGGAGAGGCCACAAGCCAACACATACAGGCAGCCTCTGAAGCTGGAAAAGGCCACGAAACAGATTCTTCTCCAGAGCCTCCAGAAGGCACCAGCCTTGCCCATAACTCGACTTTAGCCCCTTGGAACTCACTGAACACTTCTGGCCACAAGTTTGTGAGTTTGTGGTAATTTGTCATAGCAGCAACAGGAAACGAATACAATACCTTTGAGATAAAATGGGCCAGATGAATAGAGAGACTCCATGTTCCGGGATAGTTTCCAGGCCCCACAGACCAGAATTTCTCTTTTTGTTCAACGTATACGGTTGTCAGAAAAGTCATGATGCATTTTTCCAACGAAAAAGGTAGAAAAAATATGTCATGACTTTTCCGAGACCCCAATAAATCCTCTGAAAATGGCAAGTACCCCACAAGCTCCCAGGTACACAGTGATGCAAGGCCCTGCAGGCAAGGGGTGTGTCCACACCGTGTATGTCACATATGCAGCCCTTGTGGCAAGCTGCTCTGAAAATGGCTGCTGGCTGTCATGCCCCAGCGTGATCGCCTCCCCTGCAGTGTCAGCTGCACCTAGTGACTGGCTTCTAATGGACAGCATATGGCAGAAGTGATGAAATGTCACTTCTGAGATTCGGCCAAAGGAGACTATGACTTCCCTCTCACTTACACATCTCCCTCCACCCCTCCTCCCTCTCTCTCTCTCTCCCTCCCTCTCTCTCCCTCCCCCTCTCCCCCACTCCTCCACCCCTCCTCTCTCTCTCTCTCTCTCTCTCTCTCTCTCTCTCTGTCTCTGTCTCTCTCTCTCTCTCTCTCTCTCTCTCCCCCCCCCCTCTTTCTCTCTCCCTCCCTCTCTCCCTCCCTCCTCCACCTCTCTCTGTGTTTCTCTCAGGAGCCAGCTACCAAAGCATCCAGGAGACCTCCCTGTCTGTGAGGACTCCTTCTTCTCTTGTGGCCGAATGCCTTGAATATTAGCCTGAGCAGGGTCAGCGTTTATTTGTCTTGGGCTGCTTTGTTGATGCAGGCTGTTTTCCTGAGGTAACCCAAAGCACCTCTTAAGCACAGTGGGGAAGGCGGGGCAGGGGCGAGCTCTGCGGCCTCCTTGTCTGAGCCACGGCTCCTGCTGAGAACGCTTTCCTTGGTGTGAAGGCCTCTGCAGGCCCAACCCGGGATTGTTTATTTGCAGTCAAGAAACAAATATTGAAAAAAAACGAAAACCAAAACCAGCAGGAATTTAGACAGCAAAATTCTGGGTGGTAGGGGAGGTTCTGTGGTGATTTCAGAAGCAGGATTTCAGAAAGACTTCCATCCTGACACCACACATTTTTGAGAACGGAGCCACCCCTTTCTCAGTCCTGTGGTGTCCCCTCAGCGCTTGGGTTCTGCCTCCAGTTACTGGGCGCTTACTGAATGCTATGCTTTGTACCAACTGCTTGACATATTCCCTTCACTTCATTGTCACAATCCGATGAGGCAGGCAGGCCCCATGACTGCACCTATTTTACAAATGAGGAAACCGATCCTTAGAGGGGTCATTTGCTCAAGGTCACAGAACAAGGAAACACAGGCCCTGGAATCCAGCTCACGGCCATCTGACTTTCCAGCCATGCCGCCAACCACTGCACCTCCCTGCCTCCTCAGGAGATGACTGCTCCCTAGCTTCTGCCTTCAAAAAAACAACATTGTTTTTTAACTTCTAAATTGATTTCATTTGTAAAGAGCATCACGTACAAACCAACATCCTTCCACCTGTATTTTTAAAGAGGCTGCTGTGGTGTTGAAGGTTTCTGAGACCCTGCACTATTGACATTTGGGGCAGGACAACCCTTCTTGTGTGTGTGTGTCGGGGGGGGGGGCCCAGGTATTACAGGCTGTTGTGCAGCATCTCCGGCCTCTTCCTACATGCCTCCCCCCAGGTTGTGACAATCACACATCTCCAGATATTTCCCAAGGTCGGGCAGGGGGAGGTGCTGGAGGGATGACAAAACCACCCCCAGGTGAGAACCACTGGGCTAGTGTGACACCCAGTAGTTATCCCAAAAGGGACAATGAAGTCCAAGCGCTTCCTTCTCGGTTCCCGCCAACTCATCCCAGAAAGTATTTTCAATCTTCCCTCCTGTTACATTATTCCGGCAGTAAGATCCTTTTAACTAACCCTCGAGACAGGAGCCCAGAGGTGACTGGAGGAGAAAAAGGTCTATAATTTTAGTAGTCAGGACAGCAGGGCAATGGGACTGACCAGCGCCGAGCCGGCTGGTGGCGTCACCAACAGAAGGGTCAGCAGTGAGGAGCAGGAACCACCAGCCATCTTCTGCTTGGCATCAACATTCACAGGGTCCTTTGAGACCAATCACACAGCTCCGCTAGGTGAAGGCTTGGGAGCATCCAGGTTCTAGACTCTGAATCAAATCTTCTTTGTGGTGGTTGTCACAAGTCCCAGGACTCTTAGAATCATGGCGATGTATGAAATGACTGAGGAGGCAGAAAGCTGCGAAAGCACTGCAGCTGGTCCTGCTCCCCGCCCCCGCCCCCTACTCTAGAGCCTCGCCAGTTCCTTAGGTAGTGGGTTGAATACTATTTTACATCCTTAGGAGAGCTTTTGGAAAATGCCGGAGAGAGGTTTTATCTCAGTTTGGGGTCCTCCAAAAATAGTCCCTGAAAAAGGACTAGGATGCTAGTGGATTGTTTGGGTGGGGTACCAGGGAGCGTGGTAAGCGGTAGGGGAGATAAGACAGGGAAAGGAAGAAGGCCAGTAAAGGGTGTTTTCGTGAGCGGGTTACCTCTGTGGGCAACTGGGGCTCAGTCCCCAGGTCCTCTGAGAGACTGTGTAGAATTGTGCCCTGAGGATTAGGACGCTGGAATATCTATCTACTGACTGCCACACCTCATTGGCTGCCATCTCCTGGGGACATGAACTCCAGGGCACTTGTGGGCTGCCACATGCATGGTCCAACCTGCTCCTGTAGACAGATGCTCTCAGAGAGAAGCAGGTGTGTGGGCTAAGCAGGCAAGGCGAGCGGTATTAGTTAATGAGGCCTGCAAAACAAACCTCCCCCAAAACAACACATGTGTGTTGTGCCCGTTTCTGGGGGCCAGGAATCCAGGCACAGCTGAGCTGGGGGATTCTGCTCAGGGGCTCTCATAAGGTGCAATTAAGGTTTCATCTGGGACTGCGGCTTATCGAGCCTCGGCTGGGCAGCATGGGCTTCCAGGCTCGCTC
The DNA here is from genome assembly GCF_001890085.2 of Hipposideros armiger. Lineage (NCBI taxonomy): Eukaryota > Metazoa > Chordata > Mammalia > Chiroptera > Hipposideridae > Hipposideros > Hipposideros armiger. Next base: position 1,657,892 of record NW_017731489.1, read on the forward strand.
AGGTGGCTGTTGGCAGGACTGAGTCCCTCACAGGCTGAAGGGCTGAGGGCCTCTGTTTCTTGCTGGCTGTTGGTCAAAGGCCTCCCTCAGTTTCTTGCCACATGGGGCCTCCATAGGGCCACTAACAACATGGCAGCAGTATTTCCTCAGAGAGGGCAAAAATGATAGCAGTCATGTCTTTGACCTAATCGTGGAAGTGGCATGTTGGATTCTATGCATTAGAAAAAAGTTGCTAAGTCCATCCCACCCAAGGGGAGGGGGTGACACTGGGCGTGAATACAAGAAGACCCCAGGGAGCCATTGTAGAGGTGCCCACCTCAGGAGTCTATGAAAATCGCCCACCAAACCTGGAGGTGACCTCTGGGCCGAGACAAAGGGATACACCAAGGCACTGGTGCGTCTGCCCCAGGAATGTGACTTCGTGCTATCACTTTAGCTCTGGTCAATGGGAAACACTCACATTGTCTTCACACTGAGGGGCCCTGGAACCCAATTTTAAAAGGTCTGCATTGCTATAAATGGAGGCATTTCAGGAACCTGGTACAGACTGAAAGAGCCATTCAGTCTCCAGCCAAATCTGAAACTGGCCTGACCTGATGACAGGACCTAAGTTACAGAGATGCAGAGTTAAATCCAGAGCAGTCCCTGCAGGAGGAGAGGGAAAGGGGTATGCCAAGGACGGCACATCAGGACCCTAGGGGCTGTCCTGTGCTAGATGGAGGAGCATTGGTTCCAGCTGGGCACAGGGAGGTAAAGGGGAAGACGAGAGGCGGCTCAAGGAAGGGGTGACATGTGCAAGTCTTCCTGCTGCTCCCACACTGCTGCCTCTGGTCCCCGTAGGCTCACTGACACTCCTACCATCTGCCTTCATATGCTTCATCTTTCGTGAAGATTTACTCTTGGGCACCCCCCCTCGCCCCCGCAAGTGGTCCATGCTTTAGGGGGACACTCTGCCCTGTTAGGAATAAGAAGGAACAGAGTGACAGACCACACTAACACCCCCACATACAGCCCTCAGTGCCCCAAACAAGCAATTAGTGCCCCATAACTGCACCCCCAGCCCATCCCTCTGCACCCCCTAACCTCCCTACTACAAGCTGGGAGCTCCCAGGTGTTACTCTAATCAACACCTGCCTACCAATAATATTCAAGCCACAAATGCCTCCCAAGCAAACAACTCTCGGCCCTGTGAGCATTTTCGTCCCTTTTATCTAAGAAACACCTTATCTTGAAGTGAACCCCATGACCCATGACCTTGGAATAAAGTCCAATGCCTGATGAACAGCTCTGTTGCCTACGTCCTGCCTCTTCTCCACTCAATCTAAATGGAGGGAGACCCCAGGGGTGAACGATCTGAGTCATGGGTTAATGACAGGACTCCAGAGGGTGCTTCCTTGTGCAAAGTCACATCTGATTGCCCCGCCCCTCTCCCCTTCTCTTCATGAACTTTCATCTCCTTTGATCTCTTTTTTCCCATCTTTTTCTTTTATATTTTCCTTCTCCTGTTTATTATTTAAAAACTAGTTTCTCATCCATCACCCTCTTCAGAATGTGATTTAAATAATTAATTAATAATGAATAATCATGAGTGTGAATAATAATTGAACATCTTAAGTGATTGACACACTCATTTAAATATTTTTACTGCTGGTGGGTGAGGACATGGGAGCCTGTTTCAGAAAAAGTGGGGCTCATCCAGCCTGGAAAGGATACCAGGACACCCGTGGTCAGTCCCACCCCTTGCAGCCCACCTTGTGCGTCTTCTAAATGGTACCTCACATAACCCCGCAAGGGAAGAAAGACGGGCCTGTGTTACAGAAGAAAACATGAGGCTTGGGTAAACCTGTCTTAAGTTACTGCGCTGAAAAACTGAACTCATGTCTGTGTGATTGCAAAGTCCATGCTTTTTCAACTATGCTGATTGCTCTAAGGGCCCAAAACAAACAGAAGAGCGCTACTGTATTTCAGCATCTCCGTGTAAGTTTAAAACCCATCGACCTTAGTCCTGTTCAGTGTCCTTCACCCCACCTTGTCCTCTTACCCCGCCTCACCTTCATTAAGTCCCACGGCCAATCATGAAAATCTACCATCCATCAAGTGCACTCCCTCACATGCCCTAGGAATTACCTTTCCCCTCATAACCAGTCAGTCTCATTTGGCCAATCTCCAATCCTGGTAAAACCCAGCTCTCCACCCACCTGAAAAGTGTCATCAGGCAGCTGACCGTGGCTGGAGAAGAGCACACCCCGGGATTACCGCCGCGCTCCCGCGGGCCCTCAGTGTGACAGGCCACCCTGCCACACTCCGCTGTCCTCCCCTCCCGCTGGGTGCTCTCCCCTCCAACTTCATACCTTCTCCAGCCCCTCCCTCTCCGCGGGGGCCAATGCTTCTGGTCTCATTGAGAGCCCAAAGCCCCCCAAAGAGCGCTCCCTGCTCCTGCTCCTAAGGACTGCCTTCTATGCCTGGCTTAGTCCATTCCGGCGGCTATATCAAAACACCACCGCCTGGGTGGCTTAGAAGCAGCTGAAATGCACTGCTCACTGCTCTGGAGGCTGGAGGGCTGAGATCAGGGCTCCGGCCTGGTTGGAATCCAGTGAGAGCTCTCTTCTGAGTGGCCAACTAATTGTCTCCTGAGATGGTGGAAAAGGCCAGAAAGCTCTGTAGGGCCCCTTTTAAAAGAGCACTGATCCCATTCATAAGGGCTCCCCCATTGTGACCTAAGCACCTTCCCAAAGCCGCACCTCCTAATGCCATGCTTTGGACATTAGGATTCCAGCATATGAACGTGGGGGTGGGGTCACATTCCGACCATAGCAGTGCCCGCCCCTGCCCAGGTACCTGGCTGCGGCCATTCTCCCTCTTCTGCATCATCCATCTCTCCCGCTACTGAATCGCCCCCACCCGCATTCAGCAGCTACCTACTCCCTCTGCACCCTCTCGACTCCGTTTCCCATACAGCTGTCACCCATTTCACGCCTCCTTATGTCGTGAGACTCCTCAGTAGAGTTGTCTGTATTCTCCGCCCCTAATTCCTCTCCTCTCACTCTCTCACAGACCCCCCACGTCGTGACTTTTGCCCCCACCTTTCACTAAATGATCTTGTCGCCAGTGACCTCACATTGCAAGTCCAGGGCGTGGGGTCCTAGCCTCCCTGCATTTGACACGGGTGATCTTCCCTCCACTTGGAAACACTTCCTTCTCTTGGCTTCTGGAACTTCACGTTCTCCAGGTGTTTGTGAAGCTTGCTGTTGCTCTAGCTCAGCCTCCTCTTCTGGCTCCTCTATGTCTCCCCAACCTCCACATGTTGGAGCACCCCACAGATATCCTGTGTCTGCTCCTCTCAACCAGCGATCGCTCCCTGGGGACCTCAGTCCGTCGAGTAGCTTTAAACGTGTATTTAAATGCTGCAGACTCCCAAATTTCCATCTCCAGCTCACACGTGTCTCCCATGAACTCCAGGGTCACACATGTGTCTGCTCCCTAATGTCTTCACATACATGTCTAAGGCATCTCGAAGACCGTATGTCCAAACCCGAACTGCACCCGTGCTGGTCCCCACTGCCCTGCCCCACCTGCTGCGTCACCCTCTCCATCTCGGTTACTGGCCATTCCTCGTCCCGTCGCTCAGCCCCACACCTGCTGTCACACTAGTCTCAGATTTTTTCTCAAACCCCATAGCCAATCCATCAATACATTCTTTCTTCTTTTCCTTTCAAATATATCCGAATCTGATCACTCCCAAGCACCCCCAGGGCTCCCATCCTGCTTTGAGTCAGCATTTTGGAGTTACCATCTCTACCCCAGATTATTGCAATGGACTCCCGTGGGCCGCTCTGCCTCTGCCTGTGCTCCTGCAGTCTATTCCCAATACAGCAAAGATCCTGAAAAACTCAAGCCAGAGGACTCGCCCCTGCTGAAAATGCTCCTATTGACAGAGACAAACAAGAGGCATTTGGCGGGAAAAGGACCCATTGTGAGCCTTCGTTGCCTCGGGGACACTCAGGCTGGTGCCCAGTCTGGGCACAGGATATTCTTAAGCTGAGTCAGGATGCCACTGACTAGGAGAACCCATCCAGAGGGGTGGGAGGGAAGGGTGGACCTTGCAGGTCCAGAGTACAGGTGTTCCCAGATCTCGAGAAAGAGGCTAAGATGGAGGCAGAGTCAAAGGACACGCGACTTTACCGAGAGGGATGCAATCACTGGGAGAGAATTACTCTGCAGATTGGGGTAAACACACCCCACCTCCTCTCCCCCTTTGGGCTGTGTGGACTCCTAGGTCAGGAATCAAGCCAGTTAGAAAGAGGCTCATGACTGCTGAAATTCAAGCCCATGTTAAAAAAAAATGCAGTGTTTTTATATTAATATGAGATTTTACTGGTAGCCGGTCAAGAGACCGCCTTATTAGCTGGGATGCAATATTCTGGCTCCAGGGTCCTGACTGTGATCCTTTAACAGCGCCAGCTGGACTCTGCAATATCACAATTTCTGAAGAAACGCGCTCATCAATATTCAGGACTCATCTCTGGAGGCAAAACCTTTAATGCCTTTGGGATTGCCCCCCAGAAACCATGCATAATTTTAAATGTTTAAATGCCAAAAACAGTCTCTAGATTTAAACAGTCAAGTTACACAAAATGGGAAGGAATTCAACTTAACACACACATGGTGGAGCCTAGCTTCACACTGTGAAGAGCATGTGTATTGGGAGCCGGGCTCTCCTGCCCGCCACACTCCCTTGGGGCTCGGTCCTCACTCCAGCGAGCACTGCCCCATCACAGGGAAAACCGCCTCATCGGTGAGCCACTTGCTATAAATACCATCCAGTCTCTGTCCGCGGGGAGAGCTCTCGTTCTGCAACGCTTCACAGCTGTGTCCAAGTGGGCTGTTTATCCATTACCAGGTTTTAATCTCACCCAGACCTGGAGATGCACAGCCTAATAGCCATTCTTCTAAAGAAGTTCAGAGAAGTTAAGTGACTTGCCCAAGGTCACCCAGCTATTATGTGGCTGGTAAGGATTACAACAGGTCTGTCTGGTGTCAAAGGTTTTTTTTCCTTTCCACTAAACCACCCTTTTTAGATTCTAAACAGCAATAGGACGTTTGGCAACTTAACACAGGCTATGAACAATGTGTCTGAGATTTTTTACCTGAGGGCCCTCATTGAATTTTATAAACATTCGAAGAAGCCATGGATGAAAACAATAGACACCCAGATTTTTATCCAGTCCAGCTTTCTCCCCTGAACTTCAAACCATAGATCCGATTGGACATCTCCCCATATTGGATAGATCACCCAAATGTAACCTGTCCAGACCTGTGTCCCAATCATCCTCAAAGCCCTGACTCCCCCGGGCTTCTGGACTCAGTGAATGCCAAGTCCAGCTCAAGCCATCAGCTCTGCTGTCACCCCTGACCCCTCTCTCACTCGCCCCCTACATCCCATCCATCAGCAAGTCATGGCAGCTCTACTTCCAAAATGCACCCAGAGTCCCACCACTTCTCGCCACCCCACAGCCACCATCTTCCTCTCACCTCAATTATTGCTTTAGAGTTCCAGCCGGACAACCTTACCTTTGCTCTCCCGCAGCCTCCTTAACACAGCAGCCAGGGTAACTTTGTTGAAGTGCTACTTTTGTTTCCCATCTTACTCCAAGTAGGAGCCAAACCCTCCCCTGCCCCTGCCCCCAAGACCCTGAGCTCCAGCCCCTGCGCCCACCTTTCTCCCTTTGATGATTCTGCCCCAGCCAGAGGGCACAGCAATAGCACTGGACATTGAACAGTTTTTACATTTCCCATCAAATTGGGTTTACGTGTGCACACGCGCGCCGAGTGACTATAAATACCACGGTATGAGTGACATAGAACTGGGCAAGTGAGAAGAGACCAGGAGTGGAAGTCCTGCCAGACTTCCTGTCAGCATAACGAAAGGGCTGAGGCTGAAAAACAGCTAGAGGCAGACGGTCTTAGACCCAGGCAGGAGGGCTCCGGGGTCCTGAATCTTCGCAGGCTCCCTCTAACCCCTCCTGGCTGTGCCCTTCTTCGGGGGGTGAGAAGGCTGCAGGAGCAATGGCATGAGCCCAACTGGAGCCACCTCTTAGATTATGTCCCAGGTACCCAGAACTTTGGAACTCTCTGCCAAAACAACCCTAAGCCTGCTTCCCAGGCCCATGGGGACTCTCCCCTGAGTTCACCATCCTGAACACGCACCCACTGCCTGTGTGCAGACCTCCTGGTTCACGTGGTGGCCGCGGGTCAACTTGGGGAGAGGATGGAATGTTCACTCTCCTGAGTGGTGAGCGTGAGACGGGTCCAGGGGGAGAAGGGGCCAGGAGGGGGAGGCGAGGGGCGTGGAGAGACCTCTGCCCCACTGCCACGCCTGGACACTGGACACAGAACACTGCAGAGTCCAAGACTTCCAGGCTGAAGCCTGGCCCTCCTTGTCTTCATGCAGGGATCAGCCTCAGCCAGGCCTGGTGTCACACAAAGCTGGCCACGCATGCCCAGCTGGCTGTGGTATTCCTCAGTTGAGCATAAACAACCTCACAAAACACCAGCATCTGATAAGGCCACTTTGTGACCATGATGGAGCAAGAGAAAAACAAGAACTCTGCGCTCATATCTGAGCACAGACCAAAACAAGAATGTTAACCAAACACAATGCGACCAACGTCCCCCTATCCTGGCTAACACAAGTGGCTGCTGCCTTTACCAGTCACTGGATTACCCCCACTTTGTGAGAGTATCCCCTTAATCCTGATCAAAGTCATGCCGTCTGGAACCCTCCCCCACATCACCATCATAAACCCAAATCCCCTAACCTGTCCTTCCTAACACCCTCCGATTGCAATGTCCCTCGGTTCCCTGGGCCGTGGGGGAGGGTTCTCCCTCATTGCAATGAGTCAGTCCACCCAACTGCGTTCTACTCCAGGTGTGTTCCTAGTGGTCTTTGCCTAGAGAGCATTGACAGGAGGTGTCTTCATCAAGGTAGGTCGAGAGCACATAGTTTATTTAACAGTGCGTAGGCTTGCTTTAACACTTAAACACTCACACATGTGATGATACATGGCCTCCATTTGAACTCTCGTTCAATCCCCACAAATGTCGCAGCAGGCCTGACTTGAGGGCAGGACTTGTGACTCTGTACCTCCGGAGAGCGGAGCCACGTTCCCAGGAGACGCACTCAGGGAAGCTCACCTGGAGAAAGCAGTTCCTAGAGAGGTGGTGAGAACAGATGCAGGATCCAAGGCAGGCACATTGGGAATGGTGCGCCAGGGTCCAGGAAAAACTTCCAGAAGGCCACGTACAATACGGTTACAACAACGGACCCTAATGTGTGCCCATGTGGAGCTGGACAGCAAGGACAGCAGACGTTCTGCAGGAGACGGAGCTCAGAGGCCTCTGTGGTTACAGATGCTGACGAGGGGCCAGGTATCCTGAGGGGCCTACCAGACAGAAAGTTCTTTAGCACCTGGGTGGACGAGTCCACAGCTGAATGCTAGGTTGTAGCTGTGACTCCCCAAAGCTGTAAGGGTCTGTGTGGAGTGTTTAGTGTTGTTCTGATGCCCCTTGGTGTGCCATCTCATTGTTCTGAAACTTGGATGTATTTTTTATTTATTCTTAAGCAGGAGCAAGGGTGGACAAGGGTGACCCTGAAATAACAACCTCAAATTATTTCTTCAACTCTCAGTATGAGAGTATCACCTGGGTTTAAATATGAAAACTCACCTAGATAGGTTCTAATTGGATAGGAATTGAAAATATTTCCCCCACCCCAAATTTATTCCTAGTATATTTTTTTAAATATCTTACAATTTTATTTGTCAATTATAGCTCAATAAAGCTGAAAAACTAAAGTATATAAAAGGATAAGTTTCCACTTTAAAGATATTCAAATTCAGCACTATAGTTCATGTATGAACTAATATTTACGCTTGCCAATGAAACATATTGCATCTCATGGTTTGCAATGCTTCACTGTTTTAACAAACAGTAATAACATCTCCAAGTCGTCACAGAAAACTAAAGATGATGGTGATGATGAATTTCCTGCCTATATGACTACTAAGTGTCCAGCACTGTTCTAATCACTTTGCACATAATAGCATCCTCCAAAGCTGACAGGTAGGTGCTACTATTACCCCATTTTACAGATGAGGAAACTGAGCCACAGAGGAATCAAGGCAATGCCCAAAGTCATACAGAAAGAAGTGATGGAACTGGGTCTGAACTCAGGCGGACTGCCTCCCCGACGTGTGTTCTTGATGTCTGGGCTCTATTGACCTGGACTGGGGTTGGGAAGATGGTGGTCAAGGACCACCTCCCTGAGGATGTGGCAAAGTTAAGCAAGAAGCGTTCAGGAAGGGCGTTTTATGCAGAGGGAACAGCAGGAGCAAAGGCCCTGAGGCAGGAATAAGTTTGGCACGTTGGAGAAATGGAGAGGAGGTCCATGGGTTTGGAGCAGAGTGATGGGAAAGCCGTGGAAGGTGAGGTGGAAGATTACAGCAGGGGCTGCCTGGTGCAGGGCCTCAGGGAGTCACCAAAGTTTCCGGGTGAGGGAGGAATGTCTACTTTCCCCTCTCCCTTTGTGTAGCCTCTAGAATCACCTGGAATCAGGGCTTTTTTGAGTGTAAATGACAGAAGCAGAAGGCAGGATCTCACACAGGATGCCAGGTCCAGGTATCCTGGCTCTGCCCACCCCAGCTGTGTGGCCTTGGTCAGATTGCTCTGCCTTTCTATGCCTCGGTTTCCTTATCTGTGCAATGAGGAGGGTGATAGTAACTATTTTAGAGGTTTGTTGGGAGAATTAAATAGGTTAATATACATCACATGGTTAGAATAAGGGTCTGGCCAGTGGTAAGAGCCATGTAAAGTCACATATCATTACATTCATTATCACAAGAAACATGGGCTCACATAACTGAAAGCCAGACAGCTTCAGGTGAGGTTTGACCCAGGTACACACACACTATTACCAAGGTGAGGGAAGTTTCCGGGTGGGTCTGGAGAACTGAGCAGGCCTCTCCTTGTAGGGAAGGCCCAGGGAGAGACCTCACGGGGAGGTCATGGCTGCTTTCCACTTTCTCTCCCAGCTTTGGGCACTTCCTCAGTAAAAGCCTGACCTGGGCGGCCTGCAGTCTGGGGCTCAGATTCTGAGAAGACCCACGGTGCACACAGGCCTGTGAACAGGCAGGTAGTGCACGTACAGCCCACCACGCCAGTCACAAATCAGGGCCTACAAGGGCCAGAGACCACAGGAGGCCAAGGCCATGAGCAGAGGAGAACATCTGCCAAGGAGGGGCCCTACAAGGCCTCCAGCGGTGTCCAGGGGCGTCCTGCAGAAGCTGGGGGCTGCTTTTCCTGGCCAGGACTGGCTGATGTGACATGCGACTGAGTACCAAACCCAGAGAGCAAAACTTCTTCGGAAACCTGTCAGGAGTTTCCTCCCCACCCGGCTCGCGCTGGGACGTTCTGCCCTGAGAGCTGCGAGGCCCTGCGGGGCAGGGGCAGGCCGAGGAGGAGCGGACCCTCCCTGGGGGAGCAGTGGGGTGCAAGCCAAGCCCGGGCGGCCCACGGAGGAGGGGGCGGCGAGAGCAGGAGGTGCCCATCGGCTCCCGCAGTGCCCGCAGCGCCCGCACCCTCGCTGCCCCCACCTGCCCGCCTCCCGCATCGCAGCCCCTGCCCCTGGGCCTCCTAGCTGCTGGCTCCAAGGCCTGCAGCAGTGTGCTCCTAGTTTGTGTTTTTTAATGAGATGTTGATACTCTGAGATGCAATACTTGTTCCAAAGGATGACCATAGGTTAAGTTTTTAAAAGTTAAAAGAAAAATAACACTTGATGTATCCCTATCATATGTCCAGAGCTCTGCTAATTGGCTTATATAAATTATCACATTTAAGTAAAGAGACAAAAATGGATGGCTTGAGGAACTGAGCCATTTAAAGCATCCTAGGTTTCTATTGATGTCTTTGAGTCTGGCCCTTAGCAGACTCTTAATAATGGACTTGAAAATCGTTTGTAAGGTCTGGTGACCCGCCCGTTAGGTCAGCACTCCAAATCGGAGCCATTTGAATGAATCGACCTGAATGACTTCCATGTCAGGAAGCTCACCACTTGCCTCATCTGAAAGCCAATCTTATTTTTTTCTTACTTAAAAAAATTCAAACTACAGAAAAGTTGAAAAGAGTACAATGAATACACTTCACGTCGATTAGCTATTTTTGTTGCTAGATTTGGCTTCTCTCTTTCTTAACACACATACACACTTTTTTTTTTTGGCTAAATCACTGAAACTAAATTATATGCACCCTGATACTTCATGCTAAATACTTCAGCATGCATCTCCTAAGAATAAAAATGTTCTCCTATATAACTGCAGCACTATTTATTATTACACACATCTAAGAAATTGACATTCATCAAATAATGCCATCTAACATACAGCCTCTAGTTAAAATTCTGCAATTGCCCTGAAGATAATTTTTTTGGCCCCCCCTCCCCATCTAAGATCTTATCAATGTTCATGTATTGCATTTTTTTTGGTATATCTCCATCCTACTTTCAGCACCTCTGATTCTCAGTAAATTCCTCCCAACATCACCTCCTTGTACATTTCACCTCTTGGCATTCTCCAACGGTTCTTAATAAATTTCCAACAACCTATTTGCAAATCTGAGTGTTGTCTGTTTCCTGTGACAAGGTTTTGAAAAAACAGAGGTCAATACCCCACTCATTGCGGACTCACGTATCGTTCTAAGAATGTCCTACACCAAAGGGCGCAAGCCAGTGGCCTGCAGGCTTCACCCAGAGAACAGGTATGTTTATTCCACTCAGTGCGTGTGTGCACACATGTATACATGTGTGTTTAATATGAATTTATTGCCAGCATTTAAACATTCAGAGGTTTTTAAAAGACCTGGATTTCTGGTTCTTCTTTAAAAATGAAATCAGAAAAACTGGTAACACAGGCCCCATATTCCCCCAAAGCAACAATTGGCTAACATGAAGTAGCAGCCGCTGCCTTCCGACGGGCCTGGCCCCCCATTTCCACAGTCCTCAAGCTAGATAAGGTCTGCTAGCCTCCATTGCCATTTTTCATTGTGATGTCACTGTTCCTTTCCTTACACGTGGCCTCCTCTTTTCATTCACGTCACCTGCCTGGTCTCAGCAGGCTTTTGTGTGTCCCATGCCATGTGCTACTTTACAACACCTTGACATCCCCATCTTATTCTTGAACTAATCCTATGAGACACGCAGGACTGTTACTATTACCCCTATTTCCCTGATGAGGAGACCGAGGTGAGCACATGCAGTACTAACAGTCATTTACTGAGCTGCAGGAATCTGGGGACCAGTGCAACGGCAGCACTCATGATGTAGAGAGGATTCTTTCAGGAACAGTTATCAGAGGAGTCTAGCTCTGCTCTAGAGAAGATACGACTATTTTAAGTGATGTTACATCACTTGCACGAAGTTGTTGTATAGATGGACTTGGATGGAGCCTTCCGTTAGTTGCCATGGAAACCATGAACGAAGGAAAGCCGTCTGGGAGCCTGGGTCAAGTGAATTGAAAAGAAAGAAACTTTTGAAAATACCTAATTGAAGAATTTCTGGAATGAGGAGAAGGACAAAGTATTCAAGGTGCTTATGAATTCCATCTGAGAAGCACATGCTAATCAGAAACCATGACTGAAGGCGGAGGCCAAGCCAATGAACCCTCATTCCTTCCTGTTTAGCTCAAATGCCTGCTTGGAACTGAAATGAGGAGCTCACAGCTCAGGCCTCGGGTCTTCCTAGGCTAAGTTATTGCAAAGAGATAAAGGAGCTTTTGTCTTCCTCTTAGTTAAACACGGTCTGGTTCCAGGCTCCTCTCCCTCGTTCCTCCCCCCTGCTATATAAAACATGTGCTTCTATAAAAATATAATGGACAAAGATTCACGAAGACTTTCTCATCTATTGAAGGGGGACAGAGGTCGCAGGCTTCACCCCCAAACTCGTCCTGGCTTACATGTTCTTGCTTAGACGATTAACTCTCCACTGAAATTCAGGTCTGGAAAACAGGGCCACCAAGTCCTCTGAAAGGTTGGAGCCAGAAGCTAATGGACATGGCTTAAGGGTCAGAAAACAGAGTGTCCCAGGGCAGTCAAACATAGAGGCTTTCGGGGCCAAGGAATTCACCAAATCTCCTGAGTGATTTCTTTTACAATTTACACAAGTTTTAGAAGACTGATGTTAAAACTCACTTATTTTTAGGTAAACCTCCCTCCTTTCAGAAGGGATGGTCTTCCTAGCCAGTGACCCTAAGAGGAAGTTAAAAACTGTCTATATAACACTAAGAGTGGTGAGTAAAACCGAGTGTATTTCTCAAGCACAGCTTCCATGATTGATTCAGGAGTGCAATGGATATGCTGCATTAAAAATAGCAACGAGTCTTCACAGCAATTACCAGGTCTTTGTGAGAAGTCAGAGTTCAGAGAACACACTTGGCAAATCAGCGCAGGAGGGCAAGCCCGAGCCCCACGGGCGCGGAGGAAGCGCTGGAGCCCGGGCACAAGGTCGCGCCGTGGGGTCTTCAGGAATAACGTCTCATCCGCTATGCAGCCTTACAGAAAGCAACGGATGAAGTGGTGCGGCCGTTCTTTTACTTTACATGTTTATGAATGGAAACATGTAGAGAAAATAGAGCGCTAATCTCACCGCATTCCTGTACATCTTCAGTCTGAGTTGTCTCTTGCTCGGGCTCCAGCTATGAGCAGTGGCAGGACTTTAACTTTATCTCCAGAACAGCATTTGGTAGCCACTCGGCGCTCCAGGTCCCTCATCCGATAAATGCAAATAATAAAACCTGGTCTGTCCATAATCATGAGGCTGTTCAGAGCATCTGAGAGTGATACGTAATTCCAGCTGGAGACACGTCTGTTCCACCCCTCACTTTATGGAGAGGACGGTGAGGCCCCAGCAGGTTGAGCGACCACCCACGGGGTAGCTAAAGTGCACTACGGCCACACCCAGAAGCCAGGGTTTTCTCCTGAGCTCCATGCCCCACTCATCACTCATGGAATGAAAGGTTGTTAGGCGAATGGGTTAAAGATGACTTCTGTGTGTCCGTCCCTAGGTGCTTTATTTTTTTGCTGCAGACTGAGACTCATTCACTCAAAAACCCACTGGCAACAAGTTCGAATTTTCACATATCTAGTCATTTAAAAAATAGCCAAACAAGCAGATTTTCAGCCATTTAGAGCCCACCTGTTTTGCATGCCCCTCAAAACTTCACCTAGCACCTGCTGGCCATTGAGAAGCCAGAGCCTGTGATTACAAGACCACAAGACGCCACTGCCCGTCAGAGCTCTCTGACCCAGGGACCCGCTCCCACACTGCTGAGCCCCACTCTGACCCCCCTCTCTCCCAGGAGTTCCTTTCCTCTCCTCCCCGCTGGGTGTCGGCCTCCTGGAGCCTCTGGGTGGTGGCGGTCTGTGAGAGACATCCCCTCCCCCACAACCGTGTCCTCACGCAGCACAACAAAGCTCCTCATGGGCTACTGCCTCTCACGGTCATGTCGTCCTCCTTGGATCAGCCCCGAGCCCCTCAAACCTCCCACAAAAGATTCAAATGTTCTGTGAGCCAATGTCACAGAGATGTTTGCTGCCACGACTAAGGATGAGGGAAAAATGGACCTCGAATGCCACTTTCCTGGCTCCCTGGGGGTCTTCTTCGTACCACGCAGCAAGTGACATTAATACTTCTCCGTCTTCTCTTGGCCATGTGTGGGCGAGCCCTGATAACTTGGCCCGATCCAATCTGACACCTCGCTGATGCTTATTCACAGGTGCCAAAGGAGAAATGAAGAAAAACATTCATATAACAAATCAGGCGCTGTGGCCACAGAGCACATGTTCGACTCCTTTCGTATACATCTGAGGCAACAGCTGAAGCCCTGAGATGAGGGACAGTGCAGAAGTCACCCAGGGTGTGGGTGGCACCCAAAGGCAAAACCACATGAGAAAGTAAGGCAAGGAATTCTGGTTCAACGCCGAATCGTGTATTATTTTGTAAGCCCCAAAATCTAAATTCTGCCCCTCAAAATCTAAATGCACTTTTACAAACCGTGTAATCACACAAAACTACTCAGCTGCTTTAAATATTATCGACAAGGTGGAGAAAGAATTGACAGGGAGCTAGTAGAACTATTTTTTCACTCCCTTGCCATGAG
>NW_017731489.1:1672440-1677291 GCF_001890085.2 Hipposideros armiger
ACATATGTACACACATCATCTTCATGACAAACCTAATTAGGTAGACACTATTATTATTATTCTCATTTTACAGACATGGAAACTGAGGCACAGGATGCTTAAGTAACTTGCTGAAGATCAGGCAGCTTTGAAGTAAATTTCATTTGATTCTGGGGCTGTCCTGCTCAGGACAGTAGCCACTGGGCCTATATGGCTACTGAGCCCTTGAAATGTGGCTAGGTGGAATTGTAAATGAGTGGTAAATGTAAAATACACACGGTATTTCAATGACAATATGGAGAAAAGAATATAAAATATCTCAGTCATTATTTAGATATTGACTACATGTTAAAATAATATTTTGAACATGCTGGATAAAGTAAAATGTTATTCAAATTAATTTGATCTGTTCGTTTTTACCTTTTATTTTCGGTGTGGCTACTAGAAGAGCTCACATTCCATGTGTGACCCGTTCACATTACCCCTCTGTCGGACCACACTGCCCTCATGCCTGAGCTCCGCCATTTTGCTTTACCCCCACAGGAAAGAGCTTCTCCTACAGGTATACCTTGTTTTATTGCACTTCGCTTTATTGCACTTCACAGATGTTGCATTTTTTCCAGACTGAAGGCCGGACCCCCCCCATCAGCAAAGAGATTACAACTCGCTGTAGTGTATTGGGTTGTCGGAAAAGTCATGTCGCACTTTTGCAACGAGAAACATAGGAAAACTACGTCATGACTTTTCTGACAACCCAATAATACCCTGTATCTCAGTGGTCTGGAACCAAACCCTCAGTATCTCCAAGTTAGGCCTGGATTCACATTCATGAAAAGGCGTAATCTCCTTTCACTGCAAGATAAATTATATTTTGTTTGTATGTGAGGAAACCAAGGCATAAAATAGTTAAGACCCGAAGTCAAACATTAACCCTGAGGCAATCTTCAAAGAGTGCTGAGAACAAAACGCTGCACACGCTCTACCCTTAGCGTTACTTGCTTGACCTGCTTTCCAGCCTGGACTGAAACCATAGAGTTCAAGATGTTTAATGACTCTCTGAGGTTTAATGTCTAATCAAAGCCAAACATGGCCTTTGCTTGTTTTTTCCTCTTGCTTCATGCCCCCGTGCTATGCACAGACCAGAAGGGCACACCAAGGTTGGGGAGAAGGCCAGTTTGTGCAGCTTTTCACCGGGGCTCATGGGATGGTTTTTATGGGATTAATCCTTTGGTTATTTAATGATAATGACTGGGTTTCCATTTTTTCTTTTTTTTTTATTGTGAAATACACATTTTTTAGCATTAGTTTCAGCTGTACAACACAGTGCAATAGTTATACTTTTTATTCCTCGAGGTGACAACCCCCTCCCCCAATCCGCCGCCCCACTTTCCCCCCAATATCATACACATCCATCACAATTTCCCTTGACTCCACTCCCACACTATACTCCACGTCCCCTGACTATATATATATATTTTTTTCCACTTATAGTTGACATATAATATTATACAACATCAGCTTCAGGTGTACAGTGCAGTGATCAAGCCTCTACCGCCTCCATGATGCAGTCTCCCTAGCAAGACATGTGACCACCTGACACCCTACAAAATACCCACAACATTATTAATTATATTCCTCGAACTGTCTTTCATGTCCCTGTAGCAATATTGTAGTTACCTATTTATGATGTCTAATCCCTTCCCCTTCTCCCTCAGCCCCACCCCTCCCAACTAGCAGCCATCAGTTGTTCCTCTATATCTCTGAGATTATTTCTGTTTACTTTGCTCCTTCATTCAGTTTTTTAGATTTCACATATAAGTGAGGTCATATGGTATTTGTCTTTCTCCGACTGACTTATTTCATTTAACATAATAGTCTCTAAGTCCATCCATATCGTCCCAAATGATACGATTTCATTCTTCTTTGTAGTGGAGTAATACTCCATTGTATAAATGTAACACAGTTTCTTAATCCAGTCGTCTACCGATGGGCATTTCGGTTGTTTCCAAGTCTTGGCTATTGAGAATAGCACTGCAATAAACATAGGGGTGCATATATTTTTTCGAATTAGCGTCTTGGGTTTCTCTGGATAGATACCCAAGAGTGGAATTGCTGGGTCATACAGTAGTTCCATTTCCAGTTTTTTCAGATACCTCCATGCTGATTTCCATAATGGCTGCACCAATCTGCAGTCCCACCAACAGTGCACCAGGGTTCCCTTTCCTCCACAGCCTCGCCAGCACTGGTTGTTTGTTGATTTATTGATAATAGCCATTCTGACCGGAGTGAAGTGGTATCTCAAAGAAAATGTACAAAATCCATGCTCATAAGCAAATTCACTGGCAGGGGTAAGAACTCCTGAAGACAGCCTAACCTTTTCATAAGCTCTAACTGTGGCTCACACACTGGACTGGTTCAGAGCTGAGGGCTGGCTTTTCAAACTTTCCCCTGAAAGGCCCCTAAGCAGAAAATATTTCCTGAAATATGAGCAACTCCACAGGTGCCATCAAATAGAACAGGACTTGGCAATTAAAACTAAAGACGTCCTTGTGCTTTCGGTGGAGCTTCTGGTCCAGCCCAGCCCTCATCCAGCTCTGATCATTTGACGTCTGTGCTTATTTACTTAGTTCTTTGGAGCACAGGGCGGCTTTTCTCTGTCACCGCACTCACCTGTGAGGGCTCTGTTTAAAAAGCCGCCGTACTGCTCTGAACATCCCCATTTTGATCCAAGCCCTCAGCTCCACATGTCAACACTCCCTCTCTCCTACTTTTTCTCAACATCTCTCTCCCTTTTGGTCCTCTAATTCTCCTTACTTCCTTGCAAGCCTGTAAAGGAAGAGGCTGTGACACTGCAAACTGCTCTAGGGTGGTGGTAGGACTGGCCTTCCACCCTGCAGCCCCTCCTTAATGGGGATTAAGTGTTCCTATTCTGTGTCCCAATGCTGGGCAGCTGTCCCTGGGCCATTCAGGATCAACCAATGACACTCCAGAGGGCTGCCGTGGGGAGAATAGAGGCCCGGTGCCTTTTATTCATAGGACTGTGTGTGCTTATATAATCTCTCTCTATATAGAAAGACCTGACAATTACCTTTCCCAGTTCCGCATCGTTTAACCTTGTCCTTCGAGATTCATTGTATGTTTGATGCTCTGAATAGGCAGCATTCCACGTGCCTTGATGGAAAGTGTATGAAAACCTGGAGGCGCCTACTCTAATTACTCTTCTGCTGCTGTGTGACTTTGGACACATCACTGAACCTCTCTGAGCCCATTTTCAATGAGGTGAAAAAGTGAATTGGGTGATACCTGGAAGCCCTGTCTGCTCTACAATCCTATGATTCATGACTTTGTAGATCATCTGTAGTCATTGGTATCCATTTCTTTAAAATATTTATTTCCTTTGACTCTTGACTCTGAGGGGTTTACACTCCTTGGAGATGTGTGGTTGCCCCATGAGAAGCAAACCTACCGGGTTCCTTTCTAAGGTGATTAAGGTAACTTCATCCCAGACTTCCATTCGAGATGGCAGAGTAAGTGAATGCTGTGCTCCCCCCATGACCATATCAAAATTACAGCTCAGTTACAGAACAGCCATCACTGAGAACCACCTGAAGTCTCACTGAACAGAAGTCCTATAACTCAGAACATACAGAAGAAGCCACGCTGACACTGGTAGGAGGGGTAGAGCCGTGGAATGGGCTGGCCTCGCACCCAAGGTGTGGTGGTTAAGAATCAGGGGGGCTATCTCAGATGCAGAGGTGTCCGCTGAGGAGCGAGGGGTCCGAACCCCACACCAGGCTCCCCAACCCAGAGCTCCACTGCTGGGGAGAGAATTCCCCACAACTTCTGGCTGTGAAAACCAGTGGAGATTGGGGCTGAGAAGGAGGGCAGCTGCACTGCCAGGCACTCCTCCTAAAGGGTCCACGGCAGACTTACTTGCTGACAAACTCACTTGCTCCAAGGGGGCAGCAGCTCGAAAGGTGCCAGGGACATATGGAGAGGAACCGAATTGTCTGGCCTCAGGGTGAGGGCTGAAGGGGCAGGGGTCAGGGTAGCTCACTCTGAGACAGAAGTACTGGCAGAGCCATTGCTCCTTTGTTAAGCCTTCCTCCCACCCAGATGGCAAGCACAGGTGGGCACCAAACCTGAAGCTCCATTAACCTGGCTGGCGACTATCAATTTGCCCGCTGAATCTATTAGTGTGTTTCTGTTTTGTTTGTTAGAAAAATGACCTCTTTCAAGATAGGCTTTCTTCTCCTTCAAAACCCCATAGCCCAGTGCCATCCAAGAGAAACAAATGCAAGTCACATATGTAATTTAAATTTTTCTAGTAGTCATATTATTGGGTTGTTGGAAAAGTCATGACATATTTTTGTATATGTTTTTCGTTGCTAAAATGTGTCATGACTTTTCCGACAACCCAATATAAAAGAAAATAAAAAAGATGAAATCAATCTTAATAACTTTTTATTTAACCTAACATACCCAAAATATTATTTTAACATGTAACAAACATTTAAAAATTAAAAATGATGAATGACTTATTTTATGTAAGTCTCATAAAGCTTAAAATTGAAAAAGTAGACTCATGTGCCTGAGTTGTTCTAAACATGCTAAAAAGTCTGCCAGTAACCAAACCCAGTATTTGTTTTTAAATTTAAACTTACATTGTTTAAAATGAAAGAACATTGAATTTTCACCCCCTCAGCCTCACTAGCTGCATTTCCAGTGTTCAGTGACCCCATGGGATTAGTAGGACAGGGCTGGACCCAGCAGCCACAGACAGTGGGCCTCCCCAGAGGTATCCCTCCCATGCGGCTTTGTTTGGGAAGGTTTTGGACGAGTGTAACCTCAGCTAGATCACAAAATCCCGGA
>NW_017731489.1:1679816-1700827 GCF_001890085.2 Hipposideros armiger
ATATTTACTAAATGTCTACTTTGTGCTAGGTAGTGAACAAATGTTAACATGCCTGCTCTTGTGCAGTTTATAGTCTATTACAATAATCTTCATCAAGATTAAAAACCCATCACAACTAAATGCAAAGTGACCTTTGAGGGGATTCTAGATTACAAAACAAAACAAAACAACTGTAAAGGACATTTTAGAGATAATTGAGGAAATTTTAACATGGAGCGTATATTAGATGAGTATCACATCATTGTTAAATAATTTCTAGAGTATGTTTTATAGTTGGGGGAGAACAGCTTTGCTCTTAAGAGACATACGAGCACACTAAAGTATTTAGAGCTAAAACGTCATGATGCCTGCAACTAATTCTCAAATGGCTCTGCAAAAAGTAAAATGTGTGTGTGCGTGTGCACGCATGTGTGTGCTTCAGTGTGTGTGTGTGTGTGTGTGTGTGTGTGTGTGTGTGTGTGCAAGTCATCCCTAAACAACCTCAAAGAGATATGCAATCCAAGTAATAACATTAGATTTTCTATACAAACCCTGGTCAAAGCAAGTCTCTAAGCCCTTTCTAAAGTGATAAAAACCTTAACTCAACCTACATAGAAATCCTAGAATGCCCAGTCTCCATTACTGTGAGAATTTGTGAAATCAAATTACTTTAAACAAATTGAATCCTGATAATTATCAAGAAGGACTTCCACATCTCATGTTACATTATCCCAAACTCAGTACTAGATAGAGAACAGGACACCATGCAGGAGACCCTCTTCAGTGCAGAGAATGTACACTGGATTTTAAAACTTTATGCATCCACAAAACAAGCCACACTCTCTCCTCCAGCAACAGCTCTCTGCTCTTACTAAGTCCAAAGAGGGCACAACACCCCTGCCTTGGTTTCCTATTGCTGCATGGTAGTTCACATTACTGCACAGGTTTATTCTTGTACAGCCTGGAGGTTAGAAATCTGGAAACAAGGTGCTACCAGAATTGCATTTCCACTGGAGGCTTCAGAAAGGTTTTTTCCTTGCTAGAAGCTGCCAGCATTCCTTGCTCTTGGCCCCTTCCTCACGTCTGTCCGACCTCTTGCAGTTATTACATCTCATACTACTCTCTCTGCCTCCCTCCTCTAAGGACATCAGTCTCACCTAGATAATCTCCCCATCTCAAGCTCCTTAATTTGAGCACGTCTGCATGCTCGTTTTGCCATGTCAGGCAACATTCACAGGTCCAGGGAGTAGCAACATGGTCACCTTGGAAGGCGGAAGGTGTTTTTCAGAGCACCACTTGTTAAAAATGAAAGTCCATGAAGGGAAGGGAAGGGAGGTGAATGGCCTGGAGCTCTCTGCTACTAAACAATGCAAATTTTACAGTTTGTGAGGAGGAGACAGGTACCCAGAGGACAGACATGGAGGTGACTTACAGGTCACTTGCTGTTTAAATGCATCTCACTCCCTGGCTCCACTACTATTGGATAAAATTTCATCAAGTGTCATAAAAAGAAACAGGAGGAAAAGATATTTTAGGTGAAAAGAGACCTAAAAGACATATAATTCATGCATTCTCCCCATTTTGCAAGGCGTGGATTTCAGAAGCTCTGCTCATTTTTGCCTGAGGGGAACCTAACTCAGTGGGAAGCCAAAGTTTTTCCACTGGGATCTGAACACTTCCCGAGCCATCCCAATCTCCCTCACCTCCAGCCCTACAAGCCTGAGACAGCTCAGGTTGTCTCTCACCTCCCCAAGACAATGTGTCCCAGGATTAAATCTGAGACTCTGGAGAAATGAGGCTGGAAACAAGAGCAAAGCCCATCCTCAGAAAGCCCAAGCCTGGGCCCGGAATAAGTGCAGGGTCAGGAGCGTCCCCTATTGATCATCTGTTCTGAATTTGGGAGTTTTTGCTCAGTCAGCAAGATCGGAGATTCAATCCCAGCCATCCCCTTGCTCAAACATGAACTTGAATATATCACCTTCCCTCCCTGAACTTCAATACTTTTTCATTTGTGTAAAAAGGGTGAAAATGATGGTGACACCCCTTTAGTCCTTAGAAATGAAAATGTGAATTTTCAGCTATTCTGATAATTTCTGGAAAGACATATAGGTACACTTCATTACCAGGAAGAAATGAAAGGCTGGTTCTAGACACACGTGGAGACCAGGAAGTGGTGCAAAGCCATGATTTTCCCCACCTCTTGCCATACCAGTGAATGGAAATCTTGGATTCCTTCTCTCTCTGACCCCCCTTCCCCTCCCGCCCTCCCTCCCGCAACCTCCTCTATCTTTTCTAGCTCCTCTTTCCCAGGGACTAGAGGGAAATCCAGAAAAAGTACAGTAAGACTCTGCCTCCATGGAGTGCGGGCACTCGGGGAGGGTCTGCCCTGAGTCTTTACTGAGCTTCAGATAAGGAGACATGAATGTATTTCAGGTCCTTCAAATAGAGAATGGAGTATCTACAAGAAAAAGAGTCTCTCGATAGTTTTTTGAGACATAACTGTGGTATATTATAGTAATAGTCACTGTCTCTTTGCTCTGCTTACCATCAACTCCCTACCAAAGGGAAGGGGCAAGGGAGTGGGAAGGATAGAGGGTAAGGAGGAAAGAAAATCCCATCCTGCTATAAATATAAATAACCATAAAACACCTTGAACTTCAGGACATTTTGTAACAACATGAAGGCAAACACCTAGCAATTCCATCTTGGGTCTACTTATAAGGACCTTTGTGTACATTGGATCCACCCAGACAATACAGGAAAATCTCTCTATTGTAAAGTTGGCTGATTGGGAACCATAATTCTAACTTTAGTTCTAGCTAGAACTTACAGAAAGTGGAGGCAAAGTTTAACAGGAGCAGGCCTAAGCATCAACTAATTCTTAAATTGCTTAATAACTAACTCCTGGATCCTCTTCAGTACTATAGATTATCGCGTCCTTTTTAAACCATCAATCTTTAGATGAAGAGCTTTCATTTTCTCAGATGATACTATTAGGCACCTAATTTCAACAGTGGAGTCTTCAATTTACTTAAAGGACTTAACCAATAATTATCAAAAAATAGAAATAAAAACCCTTCAATGTCCTTCTCATACAACTGCGTCCTAATCAGTCAACACACACACACACGGAAAAGTCTGGAACTCTTCAGTGTCCTGGCTGCTGTGGAATGAAAGAGCCTCCACACTCTAGGAGACATGCCTACCATGCTGCCTCCAGTTGGAACCATAATAGTATCTCATTATTCTCTCACACCATACTCAAATGAGGGGGAAAAAAATGGAGTTTTTTTATTCTTTATAAATCATCAGCTGGCTTTCACAGTTTGGTAGAATGAACCCAGAAACTTATTCCAATCAATAACTGAAACAACCCCTTTAGTCAAATTCTCAGTCTAGTTAAGCAAAACGCTTACTTTCTCAGATTTTTTTCTTTGAACAACCACCCCTCCGCTCCTCTCCAAGACCATGTCTAAAGGACTGAGGTCAAGACCGTGACCTCCCGGAGATGACAAGTCATGTCTTTTGCTTCCTCCTTGGTCTCGTCTGTGGAGTGGCTGGGCTGCGCTGCTCCCTGAGCTGGGAATGGCCACCATGTGGCTGGCCCTGTAGGGCCTCTGCTCAATGCCCATGGTCACAGCACGCGAAGGCCTCTGTGCCTGACTGGAGGCCTCCGTCAGCCCACCTCTGTAGCGTTCCCTATCGCTGCTGTATCAAATTAACAGACTCCTCCTTTCACATTCCCTCCCTTCCTCGATACTGTGTACTTGAATTTAATAACAAAGGAGTTCCCCTTTGAGATATGGTGAGATAACAGGGTTTGGTCTATTATTAAAAATCCAACTCAAAGTCCCATCATTCACTGGGCCGGATGAGCTTCTTGTGTAAAAGGGCTTTCAACAGAGTTGTGCACATTTTAATTACGGGAGAACTTGGACAGAGTTTGGTACGATGGCCTTTACTTAGGAGATGCAATAAAGAAGGCAGCTTGGAGTGCTGAGGTCCAGAACCGGAAGACAGTAGGGAAAGACTCTAAGGACATACACACACTTCCTTTGGAGGAACCACTGCTGGTGGGTCACATCCCAAGCCACAGGACATGGGAGAACTTGGGACACTCAGTTCAATTTTACTTTTAAGGAACAAAAGAAAGGACATTTCTGAGCCTTAACAGCATGGTGGCTCAGCTTCTACAAGCTTCTTCAGGGTTGCTAAGATGTGACTGTGGTCTTGCCAAGGGGAGGTCCCCGGGGTTGCTCGCTAGTTTGTTCTGTCTGTTGTCTCTCTAGTGCATTGTGGAATCTGTCACACAGGATTGTTTAAAAGTTCACTGAGCTTAATACTGTGGGGCTATGCCCATGATATACTGTTATGTGAAAAAAAGCAGCTTCCAATACAGTCTCTACTGTGCAATTCTAATCTTCTTACAAGCATGTCTGTAGATCTGCTTTATACATGTGAGTATAAACTTAGGAGGAAAGATACAAAAATCTTAGCATGTAAGGCCCATGAGCTATCTTTTAACTTGTTTTCACCTATTTTTTTGTATTTTCCATTTTTTTCACAATCAATATATACGAGTATTGCTTTCTTTATTCTAAAAACAAAGTTTAATTAAGACAAAAGGTCATGTAAGCCTCTTGCTAGAGAGAACAAAGTTTAAATTCTCTCCATCTCCTATCCCTTTGGCATATGATCCCATCTTCCAATGAATTAAAACCAAACTATACAGAAGAGAAGAGAGGGGACACGGATTCTTGGATGAACTCCCAGAGACTCTGGTAACCAAAGGGTTAGCGTGGCTGCAGAGCCTGGGAGACCCCAGAGCCCTGGGGTGGAGTGGGCCACCATTTTACAGAGAATCTGCTCTTCTCTCTTTGGGGGATAGAGGGTGCTCATCTAGAGCTTTTGCTGGGTCTGGATGACCCAGGAGGTTTGACCATGGGAAGGGAAGGAGAGGCCCTGTCCTGGACTAGTTCGGTCTTGAAGGTGTCAGGTGTGAAGCAAGATGTCAGAAAGTGAAGTCATAGCCAGTGTTTGCTCAGCTCGGCCAGCTCTGTTTGGCTGGTGGGTGTGGAGGACAGAATGTCCACTGCAGCTGTGAGCACAACAAGCTAGGCCAGGCACAGGTGGCTCCCACAGCTATCACCCCTGGGATGACAACACCCTGCCCAATGCCAGGCCCTCAGAACAGCGCCCCATCCCCACCCTGGACTCCAGGTATTATGGTGATGAAGAGCACAAGTCAAATTATTAAGTCTGAATCCATTGCCTCCTAGCTGTGCGACCTTGAGCAATCACTTAGCTTCCCAAACCTGAGTCCTTGAAAGGAATATAATAAGGATCTGATTGAGTTGTGAGTTTTAAATGAGAACATACATATTGAGGACACTTTGCATTGAATAACTGTAAACGCAGGTTTGTCATAAGGAGATGACACCTTCTCCACCCTTTTTCCCATCATGGCAGGACTTGGGAGACAAGAGTCACATCCCTAAGCCACCTGGACCAAGAAGACCCTGCTCACCTTTGTCTTCTGGTCTGCCACCCTCCCCAACAGGCGCCATCTTCCAGCAAACTACCCACTCATAACCCCCCCACCCCCTCACCCCGCTTGATAATGATGGTCTCTAACAGTTGTGGAGAAAGTTAAAATGGAAGTTTCGGCTAAAACGCCGAGACAACAGATAAAAGACATCAAACTGACTTATGAGGCAACCATCCTGGATCCTTGGCAAAGGGAGAAGTGCCTGAAACTTAACCCCGCACCCACATGAGGGCATGAGAGGGCCTTGGGCACAGAGGGTTGGAAGAGGGCTTTTGAAGAACCTGCTTGTTTGTGAGTCGCACCTGCCCTAAAGAGGAAAAACAGAGGTCAGGTTCACCTTCACCTCAGCTCAGGAGAGCACAGCTCTAAGGAGATCACTCAGACATGAATGTGAGTCCCTTACAGTCTGAGGACAGGGCAGAGTGTTGGGAAAGAGGGCGCCCAGTGGCATTTCGAGCTACTATCCACCTGAAAGCTAGAGGTGGACTGCTGGGATCCTAGGGTCTGGGGGATGCAAACTAGAGCTGCTGCTGCCCAAATGGAGGCAACTACAGGCAAAACTCCCCGGTGATGAATGGACGGAGTGGGAGGGGGCTTTCCGAAGAACCCAGAAAAGCAGGCGGAGAAAACAAGTGAGCACCTCCAAGCATCTGCCAGACCAGAGAGCACAGAACCAGGTCATGACCGTGAGTGCCAGACTCATAAGAACTTTCCTGCTCCCCTCATCTCCTCTCCCTGCACCCCATCCCAGCAAGGTCAGGAACAACTGCTGGTCAGCGTGGGAGGAGGGGAACAAGAACTAGGAAGAAAGCCGACCTCATCCCGTCCAGCCCACGCGGGCTTCTTGACCACAGGTAGTGGCCCTAAACAGCGATGGAAGATTGAAACTGTTGATTGGTATACGAGAGTGCGCGTTCTGATTTCTGAAAGTGAAAACGACTTACAACCCTGCACTGCCGCAGAGGGACCAGGCAAGTCTTAAGACTTTTCGTCTAGATGCACGGGGCAGTGGGAGAAAAAATAAAGCTGCTTTGTGATTATACCCCAGGAACTGGCTTATTCAGTGTCTCGATGTAGTAATTACGTCTGCTGAGCACTGTGGCAAGCCATATTCCAAGCACAGTACATCACTGAGGTCTTATAACAGCCATATAATGCATAATCCCCAGGTTACTGATGAGGAAACTGAGGCACGGAGAAGGTAATGCGTCCAAAATTCGCAGAGGTTTGGTTTGAACCCAGATTCATCCTTCAAGTGGCTGCTACAGCTCTCCGCCCTGGGTGGTCCTTGTTCTCTCCTGGCTCCCATAGCAACGCATTTCTCACGCTGCATTGCGATTGGCGGTTTGGGCACCCATGTCCCTCCCCAGTTACGGTGATCTTCTTCGGGGCAAGGGCTGTATCTCTTTCATTTTTGTGACACAGGACCAAACCTCAAAACCTCCCGTTTCAGCTCATGCCTGCCCCTCCCACCTCCGCTAAGGAGAGCTCAGCTGCTACACACATGTGCTTTGCCTGGGCCAAGGGGGCCCTTTGGGATTTTGTGACAGCGAGCTGAGGGCAGGGAAGGTTCAAGTAGAAGCCGTCTGAATGCTAGTCCCTGGGAAGGGGTTTCTGGGGAGATTGGAAGAGTCATGGCACAACTGTGGGGTGGGAGACGAGCGAAGAGGATGATCTGAGATGCGGGCCAAATCCCACTTCCGGGTGCGCAAGAAGCATATTAGCATATTGGCTTGAAGTTGCATTTTTGGTGGCTAGACTGCGGCTTCGGTGGTGGTGGTGGTGGTTTATTTCATTTAGCTTGCTTCCAACACTGCTCTGAGGCTGGACTGCGTCTTGGCTTCCCAGTCCGGGGAATATACTCTAGCACCTAGTGTCTGACACATAGTAGGTGTTTGGTCAATGATCGTTGAGTTGAATTTAAGGAAACTGCAACGTGCCTGTAACTCATAGCCCACTGCCTGATTCTGATGGAGAACAGGCGCTGGAAGAGGGGCTGGCCAAACAGCCACTGATATAATCGAGGAGGCAGCCTTGAGGCAACTTGACATCAGCTGCAAACCCCCAGACCAATTTGTGTGTGGGTCATGGTCAGGGTGGGGCAGCCGACAAGAGCCTGGACTAGTTAGTGCTCAAAGTATCAGAGATTGGATAGAGTGAGTGTCACCCGGCCCCCAGAGATGGGTTCAAATGAACAGTTGCCCCTCAGGGTAGTGTGAGTCAGAGGTGAGGGCGGGAGATGTCACCTCCCACAATGCTGGCTTTGTCCATCACCTCGACTTGGCTAGAGGGTATCCTTCCAGCCCTTTTTGATTAACTTTTATTTATCATTTTCTCTTTTTAGATGACCTTGAACAACACCCACTCTTTGAAACGGTCTGCCCAAACAATTTACAGAGGTCAACATTTCGCCTTGGTGGTTTATAAAAGGGCCCTTCTTTTCTACATGTGGAGCCCAGCTGGGTGGAGGTATTTTGCCAGAGAAGACTTGAACTACCCATGTAACACATAATCAATTCAAGACCAGTCCTCATTTTTCTCCCACCTCCTTTAGGCGGGTTTCTCAGACCCTGAAACAGAGGGGCCACTGAGAGGGGTCGATGCCCTTCCTACTGGGAATTCAGTTCAAAGTCTTATCACTGCCAGCCTTGACAATAAGGCCAAGAAGAGAGGTTCCCTCCGCTTACAGCGGGATAGTTGAGGCCTCAAGAACAAATGTGTACTCGTCAGGAATCTCTAATGAGTACCAGAACTTGCATCCTCAGACAGTGACAGTGTTATGGGCCTTCAGACAGCTGGGAAGATGGCTGCTAAAGGCTTCAGTCCACAGAAGTTACCAACTTGTCACATTGCTCATGCTAAGGCAGAAACGCCTCGAGATAGAAAAGCCCGGTCAGACAAACCGGAGAGGAAAGGAGGAGGCCTCAGGCTGGCCCTGCTGCTACTCGGGAAAAATTTCATCTCTTCTGCACATTTCCAGGAATGCCAGGACAGTGACCTTTCCATGGGGCTAGCAAGGGGTTCTTTGCAAACACAAACAACAGAGAAACACTCTTGTCAACAGGCACTTTGCTGACTTTTGTCAAAATGGTTTTAAATGTTTGATACAAATGATAAGAAACAGGGACTCTGTTCTCCAACTTGTTGTAATTTCAGTAGGATTTTGTGTCTGCTTTTCTGCGGAATGTGGTTCTTCTTAATGCACCATGGTACCTTTTGAGGCAGAGACTAACTAGCTACCTGCCAAGGTGGATATTTGTAAATTGTGGCAGCCAGCCCAGACCTGGGGACAGCTTGAGGTCCCCTTACAGGGAATCAGCATCACCCTGAAAATCACATCGAAGGTCTTTCCTCAGTTATAGAAGTTACCCACGAGTTGTGTAGAGCCAGAAAGCATCTGCTGCCCAGAGGGAAGAAGACAGTGACACCATCTGTGGCCAGTCAGACCCAGGGTTCCGAGCAGCAAATACCAAAGGGTCTGCTCAGCAGATCTCTTGGGGACACAGTGGGCCAACTTTCATTTTTCAAAACAACATGCAAACTGGCAAGTTTGAGGCATGCTTCACAATGGCACTCAGCAGGAAAGCCAGGGAAGCCTGGATGAGGACGTGGGCTCAGTCCAGAAAGAGGTGCAGTCAGGCCGGTGTTGGTCCAGCAGGCATCTGAAGCTTCCCCACCCCACCTCACCCCCCACACCCACGCTCAGGACCCACCCAGCCACCCCAGCATAGCCGCCATGCTTGGGGACCATGGGTCAGCACAGACGTGTGCACTACTGAAGGACGTAGGCAGCCCACGTGGCACACCTTGGCTGAGAGCGACACTGAATGAGGAGTGGGGCTGTCATCTTTGACATAACCACGGAAGCCAGCGCGGGATCAGGACCAGCCAGGAAATGATCTCCGTGGAGGATCAAACCATGCAAGCCGCGTCTCCAACAGCGACACCGTGTGGCTGCGATGGGCAACTGCGGGAGTGGGCTGATGGGGTTGGCTTCCTCCCAGTGTGCGGGAGCAGGACTGAATCCCTTTGGCCTTTTTCAGTAAGGCCCTGCGATCAGTCACCCTGGGGCCCAAGCTTACGTTCATTTCCGTCTCGCTCAGTCATGTGTGTAAGCATGTGAATGGCTTTTAGCTGTACTGATTTATGGGTTACTTAGACTGAATTTCTGGCCTCACCATAAGTCAGGGTTACCCCCAAAGAGCCCCATTTTTAGAGAAGGGCTCATAGCAGCCTCTGAGGCAGCCACCAGCAATAGGATACACACTGCTGCCAAAGTACTGTTTCTCCCCTGACTGGTGGCAGAGGACCCAATGTCCCTGGGATCCACTGGCTGCTAGAATTATGTCAGATCCCTTCTCTTCAGTCCGATGACCACCTACATGGCCTGCGGTGGTAAAAACCCAGCATCCCTAAGTCTGCCCCAGGGCTAGAGTTTCTTGTCTTCCTTTCCACGCATCTCAGGAGGACCGCAGCCGCCACTGCTGCCTACTTGTGTCTTAGTTATATGTTGTGAGTCTGTACTTTCTGTGCAAAGCCAGAGAAGCGGTTTCTGGCTCCCCTGGGGACTGAGGAATCAGATTTCAATCAGATAAGCATGAAAACAAGTGTCACATACCTTTCTTCCCCAAAGGGCCAGAAAGTGCCCTAAGAAGAGACCGAGGGGGCTGGGCTAGCTTTTAGTATTCTTGTCCTTAGTCACGCAAGGAGGCCACTTAAAGATGAGTTTTGTGTGTGGAGAAGGACACAGATTTGTGCAAATTAAATGGGAAGCTATTTGAAGGAAGACGTAAGTAACGCTCTACCATTTGCCCCCTCCCCCCTCCAGCCGCCAGTCACAGATGCCCAGCGTTCTGTCCCATCTCAGTGTGTCTTGCCCTTAACTTAAAAACTCAAAGCCCCTGTGCACGCCAGGTGTGTTGGCTGTCTCAGAGACCATGAACGAATATAAGATTATTCAGACCTCACCACCTCTTAGCCTGCATTCCCCAGAAAGAATCTGCAGCAGGGGACTCATAGGCTTCAAAACTTTGTTAGTGAATATGCTCCCCTAAGGATTACAGGGAAGAGGGGAGGGAGGCAGACAAGGAAGGACCACCAATTCAAGGAGGCCAGTCACTGAGCTGCCTACCTCTGCTAAGTGTAAATGGAATTCATTCAAAATGTATTTCTTTAACACTCATTAAACACCAGGTATTATGCAAGAAGCTATAGAGGTGGTCCCTGTCTTCACAGAGAAATCATCAAGCGACATCTGTATTTTGCCTGTGCTGAGTGGGGATGGGGAGATTTTACGCAGCTGCTCTTGCCTCCCGTTGTTCAAAGGTTTGCCCCACAGGCACTGACTCCCCCACCTTCCAGCTTGCACATGTGGGGGTACCAGGCAGATCTCATGGAGGCATTAACGGGGGTGCCCTGAGCGGGGGGCAGGTGGGTGAGAGGTGATGGGCGTGCACGTAAGCAAAGCACTGTTAGACCCGTGTGAAGTCAGCAGGAGCTCATGTGACATAGCACTGGGGCAAGATACGGGTGAGGCCAGGAGGATCTGGAACACCAGCCACAGGAAGAAGTAAAAGCACAGGATAGCAGCAGCTGTCTGCAACTCCACACTGGGTCATGGAGAGCTGTGTGTCTCGGTGGCAGCCAGCTCGATGAGAAGGGGCCAGGCTCTCCTGAAGACGCGGAATGACAGCACGCGCTTACCACGCCTGGCAAGTGAAGGGGGCTTCACAGGTCCCTGAGGTCTTCTACAAACATTCTGTGAGCTGATTCGTAATCCATGTCCTCCACCACTCGGCAAAGTCATAACTCCCTCTCCTCCCGGTATGGTCGGGCGGGGGGCGGGGGGGCGTTGGGGGGATGAGTCAACGGTGAAGCCTCACAAGTTGGCAGCCCACGTTCAAGTCCCAGGTCTGCCACCTACTGGCTTTGTGACCTTATACAAGATTCCTAAACTCCCTCAACCTCAGTTTCTTCATCTGTAAAAGGGGGAAATTATGATATCAAAGGAGATAATTCAAAGTAACATTGAATCCACTGTCTGGACTAAATATGCTTTCCATAAATAGAAGCTACTACGGTTATTATGCCACCAAACTCTGTGCCTCCAAGAGTGCCATGTTTCTCTGGGGGAAATTAGGAAGGCATGACATTGTGAGAGGGTTCCAAAGCCTTAAATATACCATCAGCTGTTTCTATTTTAACATCCCTGTGAGCACACAGAAAGCTTGGCAACAGCAAAATAGCCTGAAACTAGAATCAAATCAAGTAGTAACATCAGCATGACATTTTTTCATCTTTATTCCAGGGCATAAGTGCTGCCTCTAGCCCCCCAGGAGTGAGTCAGTCCTGGCAGGCAAGAAAGGAATTCGTCCTAGGAGGGAATCTGGGATTCTTTCCTCACTAATCCTTTTCATTCAGACTCAGTGTTTCCACCTCAAAGAGGATGCCTGTGAATAACCCCAGGTTTCCTGCAACGGGCCCCTTCCCGGTTCACAAGCGGTTGTACTCTGTTCCTTGACAGTAAGTGGTCCCACTCGGCTTTGCTCTTCAAGTGCTTGAGACTCCTGTGATAGCTTTTCTCTTGCTGTCAGTGATAGACAAGCGATCTCTATGACAAGCTAGCAGGGATGAGCTCATCGCTTCATGAGCCCCTCACATGTTTACAGAGCTCTGGATCCGTGCCAGGCCCAGCTCCGGCCTCAGGGAGGTGAGTCTCTAGGAAAACACATGACAGGACAGGCGAGCACTGAGGTTTAGGCATTTGTTCAACGGATACCACTGAGCACCTAGTGAGCCCCAGGGCTGTGCTACAATCTACAGGCTTTGTGCCTATCCTCGGGGACCTGAGATCTGGAGGGGGAGACTGATAAGGAATAGATGATGCTGATACAGGATGCTGACAGTGCGGATGGGAGGACACACCAGTGTGCTCTTTCCTAGTCCAGGAATCCGCACCAGGCTCCACTGCAGTTGAAGCCACTGTACAGTCGGCTCCCCAGCACATCCCAATCTCTCAGGCTCTGGGTCGCTTCAGACAATTCCTCTCACTTCAGTGAGATTTTTAGGATGAGCATATAGGTTATAGGGTTTTTTTTTAAGGGTTGGTAAGCTTTCCTCTACGATAAACTTTCCTGTCTCACTAAACGCCACCAGCCTGCATTACCGAAGTATCTCAGATCCATGGGGGCCAGGAGGGTTAGGAAAAGGGGCAGAGTCTCACACCCCACAAAAGGTCTGGCTAGCTCATTTCCAGCCTCCAAACTGCCACTTCAAAGGTGATGTGAGAAAGGCCACTCCCTTCGGTGGACACCCCCATGCATGCCAAGACTATGTCAGTCTAAGTAATACTCATGCAGGGGTTCCCTCTTGGAGGGTGGATCTCTGTCACCCTACATTACCAAATATTACCAAGAGAATGGTAATATTTTAATTTTTAATTTTATAACGTTTTATGGACATATAACATGCATACAGAAATATCTGAATGAGTCATCTCAAAGGACTACCTCCCTCCCACGACAGCTCCGTAGGTCAGCATCTATGTTTTCAGTTCCAATGCTTTAAAGTCTAGATTATTGCAAGTCTTAGAGGAAAGTCACTGAACCCAGACCAAGTCTGTGTTACGGTACCTTCTCCAGCATGAGGCCAGGGTGACGCCAGCATGCTTTTCCTGTGGTCTTGGGGTCTCAGCTCCTCATGCTCTGAGAGCGGCAGAACAGACCCACCACACAAAGCCCCGCAGAACGGCTGTCTGCAGACACAGTGGACCCACGGTGGGAAGAGAAGCCACCCCCCAAAAGCAACATGGCGGCAGCGACACATCTCTGCCTACCGCACAGACAGCCTTTGAGTGGATTTACCGAGCAGCAACTAACTGCAGACAGCTCCAGCTTCTCAATTTAACAGCCTGTGTGGTGGATTCCCCTAGAAAAGGAACCATTTTCATCAAAGGCATATTCAAGACTCCACCACTTGTATAATTGAAAACTCGGGGGCTGCTGGTTAGCTCAGTTAGATAGAGCGCAGTGCTCATAACACCAAGGTTGTTGGTTCGATCCCCTCATGGGCCACTGACATGTGCCCTCCACAACTAGATTGAAACAACTACTTGACTTGGAGCTGATGGGTCCTGGAAAAACACACTGTTGCCCCCCAAAAATAAGAATAAAAATGAAAGAAAAATGTTGAGAGCGCTGAAATAATCGTTTCTCCATCTCTTACCACACCCCAAAAGGTTCCAAAGAATGACAATTAAATTCTGCTTTGCCCCAGAGGGCTGGAAGAAAGCTGTGTCTCCCCAGCACGTGGCCAAGGACAGGGGGCTTCAGAAGAGCCATTTTACTGAGACAGCCTGCTCTACCCACTGCACTTTCTCCCTTTCACAATCAGTGA
The DNA here is from genome assembly GCF_001890085.2 of Hipposideros armiger. Classification (NCBI taxonomy): domain Eukaryota; kingdom Metazoa; phylum Chordata; class Mammalia; order Chiroptera; family Hipposideridae; genus Hipposideros; species Hipposideros armiger. The sequence continues at coordinate 1,693,738 of NW_017731489.1, forward strand.
AAATCCAGTCTCTGCTTAGCCTTTTGTGCCCACCCCAGGTCACATTTGGTATCTACTCTGCCACACTATATCATACCTGCTCTGGCACCTGATGACCATCGCAGGCTCAGAGAAAATAATACAGGCCACAGATATCTTAAACATCAACTTGGTGTCAGACATTGGGTTAGGGGCTAGGAATGCAAAGGTAAATGCATCTGGGACAGGTAACCGACCGCCAAACTTTGTGTCGTTTCTCCCAACCCCGGCCTGCATTTATAAAGCTGTCACCAAGAACTGGCTTCCCAGCCAGAATTACATCTCCCAGTACCCTTTGCACTTAGATGGGGCCATGTGAGCATTTCTCAACAATGGAAGGTGAGCAGGAGTGATGTGTGTCATTTCTGAGTCAAAGCGTTACGACTTAGGGCTTCTGCACCCTCTCTTCCCCAACCCCTGGCTGGACACACAGGGTCAGAGGATTCCCAAGCCTTAGGCATGGAAGAGCCACGAAACGGAAAGAGTCAACCCCTAAATCATCATGTAGAGAAAAAACACCCATTAAACAGGAATATCCGTATTGGCCTATGATGCAATTGAGAAATGAATTTCTGCTAATGAATTCCTGTTAAGCTACTAAAGTGTGGGGGATTATTTGTTACAGCAGCTAGCACTACTCTAACTTTTACAATGAATGAGACCTAGTCTGTATCCCTGAGATGCTAATACACCAGGATGTTTAGGCTTGCATTTTAGAAAACTCTTTCCAGCACCAGAATGGAGAGCAGACTGAAGGGAGACCACTTCAGAAAGAAGACTGGTTTGTAATAATAATAATAATAATAATAATAATAATAATAATAATGATAATAAAGTCTCAGCTATTATTTTTATTTTGGCAGACCCAATATTTACTCTCTCTTCTTCTTATAAGAGCACCCTAACCTATCTTCATTCATGTAGTATAAGTGGGACTGACTCACCATAGCTCTAAAGATTGGTCTGGACCAGGGGTCGGCAAACTTTTGAGATGGAAGAGCCAATCCTGTCCCTCACAACAATTTAAAACTTATTCAAAAGCTATAAAACAAATGAAATCTCCATTATGTGAATAATATCCTTTAGAAGTTTTATAAATGAAACTATGATAGTTTGATTTTCACTTTTAATTTTACTTCAGAGCCACATGTACGTACCCAAAGAGCCGCATGTGGCTCGCGAGCTGCAGTTTGCCGACCCCTGGTCTGGACAATCAGAGCTATACTGGGACTTTTTCTAGAAGACTGAGAGAGAGACATTCTTTTTCCTGCTTGGGTTACTGAGGATAATTGTGGAACTGGGGCTCAAAGCAGCCATCTTGCCTCCATCAGGGGAAAAATTGTTGAGAGTGGAATGGATGAGAAGGAAGGAGTTAAAACAGCTGGCCTGTGACCCAGTCTCCCCCAATTACTAGAGGGACTCCCTGGGGGAGAGAAGGCAAGTGTCCTAGCCTAATCTCTTGGTTAATGTGCTGATAACTGACCTCCTGATAAATGATTAACAACAGTTCAAAAAGGAAAGTCCTTATCTATGGAATGCTCTTAGCAGGATGTTCCTGGTTTCGAATTGCTTATGGTAAACAATTCTAGAATTTATGGATATACAGGCATGGCTCCCTGAAAAATATCACATAAGCTCAGTAACAATCTTGCCATAAATTGGGGCTGCTCTTAACAGGAAAACTCCCTGCTGTGCTGGATGAGTGTAGGCCAGAAAGCGAGTCTCGTGTAGGAAGGAAGGACCTCGGAGCCACATGGGATGTCCCACACCTCTCTCTGTACTCAGCTATCTATTTATTGCTGTGTAACAAGTTCCCTTAAAATTTAGTGGTTTCAAACAGCATCATTTATTATCTCTTGTGTTCTCCATGGATCATGAATTTGGACAGGATGGAGCAAGCTCAAGATGTCTCTGGTCCATAATGTCTTGTGGAGGCGGTGGTGGGGGAGGGGGGGGCAACCGGGAGGACACCAGAGCTGTCCTCAGTGGCTCAGTGACTTGACTCAGTGGCTAGGGCTAGAATCGCCTAAGGCCACGCACATGTCTGGAGATGAGTGCTGCCTGGGGACACAGTTGCACCGAGGATGGGGTTCCTCTCCACAGCTTGTTTGGCATGGTGGCTGGGTTCCAAGAGAGCATCCCAAGATGAACAGGCTGAAGCCATAGCACCTTTTATGATCCAGACTCAAAAGTCCTATAGTGTCCCTTTGCCATATTCGCATGCCCAACCAAATGCAATGGGAAGGTCACCTAGGCGCTACCTCTTGAAGGGGAAGATTGACAAGGTCACATGATGAGAGGAACAAGTAGAATGGGAGATCTTTTTGTGGGCATCTTGGAAAACACAATCTGCCTCATACTGCTTTGTACATGTTGTTTGATTACATACATTTTTTAAATCACTAGTAAAGATTACTACTGGGTTGTTGGAAAGGTCATAACGCATTTTTGTAACAAAAAACATAGAAAAAATACGTCATGACTTTTCCGACAACCCAATAGTAAAAGTAAGCTACCTGATTCGACAGAAGAAATCCGAGCCCAGAGCCATGATGACCGTGATCGCGCTCTTTTTTGGCTGTGCTTAAAGCCAAAATCATTTGTGTGCTGCCCAAGGGCACGAGTCAGTAATGCCCTCTGTTTTTATTTAAGCCGGCTTGATTTGAGTTTTCTTTGCTTGCAGTCAAAACATTTCAAAATAACATTATGCCTATATATTATTTGCCGCCCCTTGTTAGGTGGTATTTTAGGCTGCTCATAAAAATACACACATACTTCGTGACAAGATAAAAACATTTATAAAAAAACGAGGAAAATAGAACCAGGAGACAATGACAATAGGAAAAAAATTAATTAAAGTAAGGATGGAATTAGAACTCATAATTCATGCTGGGAGATCGTGAACAGCACAGTAGAAATATGAGAGACCAGCTACGAACCTGCTGAACTAATCCAGGTGGGGGTGAGAAGGAGACCGCTGGGTGGGTCCAATAGGATGTGTTGCCTGACTAAATGTGAAGACGAAGGTTGAAGGGTAGGCTTCAAGCAAGTACCCCAATTAATGTTTGTAATAATCCTTCAAAGGAGAAATTACTCACAATTCACCAAAATGTAAAAGCAGATTTAGAAAAGTACAATAAATTGCCCAGCCTTGTTACAGAGAACAACCAAGGAAGTTCCTACATTCCCAGCATCCGTGAGGGGGGAGACAGAATACAGCTCGTTGAGGTAAGGACATCCCAATGAAGAACAAGTTTGGGGGGAATTAGTTAGAGGTAAGTTCAATAGTTCTTTCTGGGTATTTTTAATATGAGGTACCATGAGCACGCACAGAGAGATGCAAATGGGCAGTTGGTTTACTAAGATAGCAAATGAGGATTAGCCCTGAACTAGAGATCCAAATTCAGTTAGCAATAAAGTAATTTCTAAGATTCTAATATGGGTAAGGTGCTGTGCTAAATCCTGGAGATAAATGGATCAGCACAACAGGCAAGACTTCTGTCCTCATGGAGCTGACATTCCAGCCAGAGTCATCCAGCAAGCAAGTACCCCAATTAATGTTTGTAATAATCCTTCAAAGGAGAAATTACTCACAATTCACCAAAATGTAAAAGCAGATTTAGAAAAGTACAATAAATTGCCCAGCCTTGTTACAGAGAGCAAGCGGCAAAACCAAAATTTCCTACGAAAGAACTATGGGATTAAATGAGATATTCAAAATATGAATAAGGTGTGGACAAATTCCATAGCTTATAGGATCTTAAAGAAACCACAAATGACAGATAAAAAGCTATCATGTCTTTTATAGATGAAGCTCCCAAGACCTGGACTTTCCTGAATTCCCAGAGCTCAGCAGCAGAAGAATGAACTCCTCTCTTCCTGCCATACTCCAGCACCCTGTCCTGTAAAGCAGCCTCGATCACAACTGAGCATCTCATGTGCCCCAGGCGCCATTCAGGGCACACAGCATATCTCACTGGCTCCTTGCAATATTCTGCTCAGGCAGGTATTATAGTCCCCATTGTACAAATAAGGGACTGAGGCCAAGGGAGATGCAAAGCCAGAATATACCAGAACCTAAATGCAAAGGCAGGGCTCCTTGCTGCTGCTTTGTTCCCTGTGACTACATCATATTACCATGTTTCCCCAAAAATAAGACCTAACTAGAAAATAAGCCCTACCCCAAACATAAGTCCCAGTTAAGATCAACAGCCAGACATGACTGTTTGAATAAATGTAGATTTTTACACATGAATAAATGAATAAATGTAGATTGTTGGAGCAAAAATTAATATAAGACCCGGTCTTATTTTCGGGGAAACACAGTACGTACTGTCATAGTTTGAACTATATTATGACATGTCATATTACGTACTGTGTCACAGTATGAACTAATTGGGTTGTCAGAAAAGTCATGACGTATTTTTTCTCTGTTTTTCGTAGCAAAAATGCGTCATGACTTTTCCGACAACCCAATATATTATGACCATGTCATATTACATACTACATCATGTATGAACTATATTATGACTATGTCACATTATGCACTGTGTCACAGTATGAACCATGCAGTCTGGGGCCAGCACAGCTGGAATCTGGGTTAGTGCACACTAGGCGCCATTGTCAGAGATTGTCCAGCCCTGTTCCTGAGCCCAGGGGGCTGGCCTCAGAGGTGCCAGCTGCTCCCTCCTAATTCAAGTTGAATGTAATCTCCAGTCTTACCACGTGCTGAGTGCCGTCTGTATGCTAGGCCCCACTGGATGCCTTTACACTTTCCCGACCATCACAACAAAACTCCAACAGGGTTGTTAGCTACGTTTTACAGAGGAGGAAACTGCAGCTCTGAGAACTTAACTGCCCCCAAATCTCGTCCATCACACTCTTCACCTTTTCTAACATGGCAAGGCCTCCCTGAATTTCCATGTCTGACGGCTTTCTGCATCCAAGCTCCCATGACTTTTGGTTTTTAATCCAGTTTGTTTCTTCTTTGAGATCTTATTTTATATTCTCTCTTGTTCTTCTCCCTGCACTTTTGGTTTCTGCTTTGAGAGTTTAATCTCTGTATCTCTTCAGGTCTAAAACAATAAAGGAACCAAATAACTGTTGCTCACCACCAGAATAACCACACTTCATATCTCCTGGAGATATGCTCATTTTAGAGATTGGTTCCATGCATTCACTTAGAACTGGGAGGGTCAGGCCACTCTGTCTGGGTACTAATTGATCATTTTAGAGACCTCATTGTATGATGAAGGGGCATATGTTTGGGACCCAGAAGACCTGGGTTTTAATTTGAGCCCTGCCACAAACTTGCTGTGTAACCTTGGCGAAATGATTTAACATCTCTGAGTCTCATTTTCTCAACTATAAAATCTGGGGGGTGGGGTGGGGGCGGTGGGCTGGTCTTACTGATCTACAAGGCCTCTTCTAGCAATTTGATGACAGCACTAACCCTAAAATTAATTCCAGGACCCTTTAAAAGTCTGACATATTTTGAATAGGTTCAACAGAAGAAGCAAGCGCTGCTTCACAGTGAGGTGGCTGGAGAGAGCGCCTCAGCGTGGAGGAATAGCTCAAAGCGACCTCAGCTGTGTTCCATGGGGACAGAGCAGGGGGCAGGGCAGTGTCACCTGAGTCTGGATATAAAAGGTAATTAAAAATGCATGCCCAGACTGAAGGAGGACACCTAGTGAATTAGTGATGGCCCTCGGATGTCTACATTGCAGTGATGGCAGGAGGCAGGAGGTGGGCACGAGTGACGGTGTAAACGGAGAGCCGGGCTCACAAGTGCAGACTCACGTGGCTGGGGTGTGACCATGGCACAGAAGGAACCTGCCTCCAGGTATTATGTTGACATGGTTCATTCAGCAGAAGGGGACAAGCTGCTCGTACCACCAGGGCACACACAGGCCAACCTTCCCGCTTTTGTCTTCCTCAGAAAAGGGGTGCCCTGCAGCAGGAGGGGGGACCCTGCAGGGATGACAGAGTGGCCTGACCCCCTTGCCCGGAGCCAGTGACTTCTGAAGGCAGGAGGGAGTCTGTAGAATGGGCATTCCTCCTTTCTCCCTGTCCCATCGCCAAGTCAACCACTGTGAAGCTTTTTTTCTGTCCTGTGTCCTCGGAGGGGTCTCTAATGGAGCCTCACAGCCTAAGAATCAGAGACCCACCTGAGCTGAGCTGCGCAACTGGACTTGGAGATGAGCTCGCTGAGCCCTCCACAACTAAGATTGAAGGACAACAACTTGGCTGTTCCCCTTCCCCAGTTCCCCAGCACTGTTCCCCTCCCCCAGCTACCCAACACTGTTCCCCTCCCCCAATAAATTTTCCCAATTAAAAAAACTTTAAAAACAAAAATAAATAAATAAATAAATAAATAAAATGTCTATATGCAAAGCCCCTATACGAGTGCCTAACACACAGTAGGTGCGAGATAAATGCTTTTGAATGAGGCGGGAGTTTTCAACACCAACAGCAGGCCATGCAAGTTCTCTGGATGCCTGGGCATCATTGGCTCTCACCTGACACCCCCTGCCCCACCCCCTCTCCCTCACCTAAAATTTAGATGAATTTCTGAGTTGTTCCTGGACGAGAAAAGCATTCACTTCTTCCTCCTCTAAAAATATGTGTGCAAATCATCTGTTTTTGCTACAGATCAAGCCAGGCCAATGGCTAGCCCCCTCCACCAGCAGAAACATAACCACAGGGCATAGAAAGGACATGACTTAAAGGAGGAGAAATGTCTACCTGTTTTAGTTCATTTGAGCTTATTTTTTAAGAAACTGTGTATTTGTAGGATGATAAATGAGAACTTCCAGAGCTCGCAGGCTCTGTCTGGTGGCACTACACCTCCCTCCCCTCACCACAACTAATCCCCTTAGGAGCACGCTCGCAGGACAGCGCATTCACCACCAGGTCTGTACAACGGGCATAACTGCTGCTGTGAGGGTGAGCAACGCGGTCGTTAGAAATGCTGTGTGACCTCCCTTTTTTGTTTTGGCCTCTGGCAAATTAAGATTTCCCCTCCTCTGGAAAGGATTCAGCTGTCCTGCGTCTCTTTCTCGTCCCCCCCCCC
>NW_017731489.1:1707799-1713168 GCF_001890085.2 Hipposideros armiger
ATGGTGATGGTGGTGATGATGGGCATTGGCAATTGACAGCACTGCTAAATTTTGGTATGAAATGTATACTCTTCCAACATCTCTAAAATATGTACCTTCTCGTACAGGCAGAAAGTCAAACTTCTCTTTGTACTTAAGGGAACAACCCATCTTAAAAGCAGTACCTAGAGTTTAAAATAGAAGACGCCTGCCTTCGGACCTCTTTTTTCTGCGTTTATGACATTGAAGCCCATGGCCCCATTTCTGCCTTGAGTGACCCAAGACAAAGGTTCTGATCAAGTCTCTGGGTGACTGAGATGGGCTCATGTGACTCACTTTGTATCTTTGGGGCCTCAGTTTTATCTTCCAAATGAACATAAATACCTTAGAGACTAATAGCTAATTGGTAAGTAGACTGTAAAATCTACCTTTTCTCTTTCTTTGTGAGTCATGATAACTTCTGCCTCTCCCTGTGGCATACCTCTCATTCTCCATCATTTCACAGAAATCACCACTGACAAGTGTAGGAGCCTATGTTCAGTCATTTATTCATTGCCTGCATGGCCAGTGGGGACACCAGGATGGACAGGATGGCCATGGTCCCTGTCTTCAAGAGACTGAGTCTAGCAGGGAACACAGATACTGAATGAGCATTTTTTTTAAAGATTTTATTGGGGAATTGGGGAACGGGAACAGTGTGGGAATTGGGGAAGGGGAACAGCCAAGTTGTTGTCCTTCAATCTTAGTTGCGGGTGGGCGTAGCCCACCATCCCATGCGGGAGTCGAACTGGCAACCTTGTTGTTAGGAGCACGTGCTCTCACCAGCTGAGCCCTCCTGCCACCTGTTGGCAGCTCAGTGGCAGCTCANGGACAGCAATTTGTCTGTTCCCCTTCCCCAATTCCCCAGCGCTGTTCCCATCCCCCAATTCCCCAATAAAATCTTAAAAAAAAAAAAAACACGAGAAAATTTTTCTCTCAGAGTTCTGGAGGCTAGAAATTCAAAATCAAGGTGTCGGCAGGACATTGAAGTTCATAGGGCAGGATACTTCCTGCCTCTTCTTACCTTCTGGTGGCTCCCAGCCATCCTTGGTGTTCCTTGGCTTGTAGATGTGTCACTCCAATCTCCCAGTATGTGTCTATGTATTCCTTCTTCTTTTAAGGACACCTTCCATTGGGTGTAGGATCCACTTTAATCTAGTATGAGCTCATTTTAATTAATTCTATCTGCAAAGACTCTATTTCCCAATTTGAGGTTCCATGTGGATATGAATTTGGGGGTGAACTATTCACCCAGTACACAATTTAAAAGACATAGGAAGAAGGGCCGGCCGAGTGGCTCAGTTGGTTAAGAGCTCGCTCAAGAGTGTGAGCTCCAAGCAACAGGTTGCCTGTTTGATTCCTGGCCCAAGTTGAGCTGCCACTGAGCTGCCATGTTGGCAGGATGGCTCAGCTAAAATAAATAAATAAATAAATAATTAAAAAATAAGACATAGGAAGAGAGATTTTTAAAATATTTTTTTCAAGATTTCTTCACATTCTCTTGCATATCTTTCAGCTATCAACTAGAGGAGGAGAATTCCCACAAAGGGTTCCCGCAAAGCTAATTCAAATTCAGGGACCTCAAGAAAAACACATTTTCAAAACAATCCTCCTTAATAACCATTGTCTTGTTGTTATTTGTTTTGTTTTTTGTTTGTTTGTCTTTTCAGCTCATTGTATAAATCTCCACATTGGAAAAAGGCCCTTTCCTCCTGTGCCTCACCTCTCACCTCCCAGATCCAGGGGCTGCCTTAGGGTGCTACTTACCTAAGAAGAGAGGGACTATAAGAACAACGAAAACACCAAGGGTTTGAAGTGTGGAAGAAAGATCCCTTAGGTCTTTCAAAGCCCCATTTTAGAGTCAATTAAAATGTATTGGTATAAACTTTGTACAAACTTTTCTTAAAATGGAGTCAACCAGTATTCATTCAATAACTAAAACAAAGGTTGCCTTCCTATTGGTTAAATCTCCAGTTTCTGTGTCCACACAATCATACTGAAAAGAGACAAGTCAATTACCAAGTCAGTTATTCAGGTCCAAAACCTGATTTCAAAAACAAAAATATAAAAATAAACCAATTTTAAAAAAAACACACTGGTCACAAATGGAAGTGATTACACACACACACACACACCCTAGCCCCAGGGACTTTGACAATATCTGGAGACATTTTTGGCTGTCCAGACTAGGAGGGGTGCTACTCATATCTACAGACCAGGGATGCGGTTAAATATCCTGCAACAGTCAGGAAAGCCCTTCCCAACATAGAATGATCCATCCCAAAACATCAATAGCACCAAGATGGAGAAGCCCCGGTCTCGCTAGTAGAAAACCTTTCTAAAACCATACTTGGATCATGTTTCTCCCGTGCTCAAAGGGCTGCACATTATCTTTGAGGATCAAGCCCCTGGGCCTTCAAGTTTTTCCAGAACTTTCCCAAGGTTGCCTTTCCAGCCTTATCTCCCACTACTCCCAATATGAATCCTTCTTACCCACACCCCTGGGCCTACACACACCCACCGCTCAAACTCTTCACAGCTCACCTTACTTTGAAAGTGTTTCCCATTCTCAGTCTGAAACCCTACCTGTCTTGCAAGGACCAGTTCAAGCTCCACCCCTTCCGGAAGCTCTGTGGGAGCAGCCCTGTCCTCTGGGTCTTACCTAGCATGCCTCTCCGCTCACTCAGTACACTCCAGCCACGCATGTCTCCTTCCTGTCCTGCTCAAACACCAAGCTCTTTTCCACGTCTCTTCTGACTCCTTGTGTGTTTCAGCGTAAATGCCACCACCTCAGAAAGGCCCTCACTGACCCTCCTATTCACTCCCCAAGTTCACTCCCCAAGTTCCCTGTCATCACTCTATTTGCTTCCTTCAGAGTATTTATCACTATATAGTATCCTATCTATTCACATGCTTGCTTACTTCTTTCTCTCACATTAAATATACACTCTGAGGGCAGGAACATTGTCTCACTTGTTCATCAATATGTCCCAGCCCCTTCACAATACTGTGAGTGTGACTCAGAATAGGTGTTCAGTAAATATTTGTTGAAGGAATGAAGGAATGAAGACCCCAATGATATGCAGGTGTTTAGTCACTGAACTCTTGAGGTATATTGCTCTTATTCTCGAGAGCAGAGCCTCCCTACCCCCATCGTACAGCACGATGCACTTGGTAAGTAACTTGTCATTATGCATTGGATGAATCAATGCCTGCCACAAATTTAATATCTGTTGTGCTTACACTCTAATACTTCTCGATTTAGTCTCCACAACAGACCTGCTTTATAGTTGATTCTAAACTGTTGATTGTGGAGCAGGAAGCGATATTCTCACTGATTAGGTCAATGACCTGGTAGGTGCTGTATTCTGATGTACATTTCAAAATGGCTACACTTCTGTCACAGTATGCCTTGTTTATTATCACTGGGTTTTATACTCTTTCAAGGGATAAATTTTCATGGGTCTGTTTACAAAATTATTCAGTTCCCTGCTATGCAAAGACCTGACAGAGAGCCTGTCAATTATCCCCACTTGGTTTTCCTCCCCTGAGACTGTTACCAAGGCTAACCAGCACTGTATTTACAAGGCATTTTGCCATAAATTCCTCCAGTCACCTGTGGCAGAGATGCTGTCTTCCTAATAGCTTTTTTCCCTCTTCTTTCACAGTTATAGAATTTTTACTTGGGACATGGCCACCAGGTAAAGACCACATTTCCCAGACTCCTCGGCACCGATGCATGGCCATGGACAAAGTTCGGGCCAATGGAACGTGCATTGAAGGCATGAAGCAGCTTCCTAACGGTGAGCTTGAAAGGTGAGTGCCTGCCCCTGCTTTTCCTCGTCTGGCTTAAATGTGGATGTGGCAGTGTCCACCATACAGATGGGGGCCATGTCCAAAGACGGCAGAACAATAAGGAAAACCAGCTGGGTCAGTGCAGCCCACATTGTTTAAGCTCAGACGTTTCCATGAGAGAGAGGAAACTTTCTACTTTGCTCTACTGACTGTTATTTGGGGCTTTATTCCAAAAGGTGACCTGGTAGCCTCACGCGTCCAGCCTTCCCCATGAAGAAAGTCAGCAGTACACCACCATTTGGCCAAACCAAGGTACGCACTTTGTTCAACGAAATCGGCAGAAATACTTGAGTTGAGCCTGTACCTCCTGGGACATGTTTTCCTCAGCCTCCTCTGCCACCCAAGCTTCTCTTTTACTGTGTATCCTTGGCCTTCTCTTCGCTCCTTCCAGCCTTGATCTTACCCATGGGTCCTGTTCAGGTAGCACGACGTGATCTGAATAGAGGATATGCTGCGAGACCCTGAGCAGGCTTATCTCCTGCCAGCAGTGCTTTCCACATTCCCGACGGAACTTGCCCCATTCTTTTTCCTCAGCTTTCCCTGAGGTTTCATGCGCTGCACCAAGACAGAAGCACAGTTCCTCCAGCCTTAGAGGTGCCTCCAGACCCCGTGATCTGAGTCTGTCACTGTGGATTTCTTTCGGGTTATCAGAGACCCCTCACACATCTATACCCTTTACTGATATCAGAGTGCATTCAGATGATCTCCATTTACCTTCCTTCATTCCCCATTTGTTGAAAATAGATGATCCTAGTGTCTCCACGTGTTCTAAATGGACCCAGCCAAGACGGGAGGTGGGGCAAGTCCATTTATTCATGCAACACATACATGTGGAGCACCTGCTCAGATACCATCCTCAGCACAGAGGACACATCAGTGAGCGAGACAGAGAAGGTCCCTGCCTCAAAGAGTACCATTTTAGTGGGGGAGACAGACAAGGAAGAAGAAAAGGAGAGAGAACAGGAGGGAAGAGAATTTAAAGAATTTCATATTGTGATGAAAATGCTATGGAGAAAATACATGGGGGAATGGCGCAGGCAGGCCTCTCCCAGGAGATGCTGGGCTTGAATATCCCTGCCAAGCCAGTCATGGAGAGAATGAGCTACAGAAGTTTCCAGAAGGGAGTACAGCAGATGCCAGTGCCTTTGGATGGGAACACCTTGGGTGTGCTGAGGGGCAAAAGGAAGACCTTTGTGGCTGCAGTGAAGTAGTGACGAGTAGAGGGGCGTGAGATGGGGTCAGCTCATGCTGCTTCCAGCCCCTTCGAAAGCTCACTCATGGAGGTGATAAGGTGGGCCTGGAGGTCGGGAGAAGAGGAAACGAGAAGCGTACCCTTAACTCATGTCCTTCCCAGGAGGAGCGAGCTTAAGGAAACTCTGAACATCTGGTTCAGTTGTGCCCAGTCGCTCATTGTCTCAGAGTCCTTTCGAGAGCCTGTTACACTTTTATGCATGGTGATGATGGTGATGGTGGTGATGGTGATGGTGGTGATGGTG
>NW_017731489.1:1719408-1721598 GCF_001890085.2 Hipposideros armiger
CCCCCCCCCACTTAGCTCTCCCTCTTACTTGTATCCCCACACTCATCATCCATTGACCCTCCTCCCATGTTTTTCTCTGGGATTTGACCAGCAGCCTCTCTCTCCCCTTTTAATTTGGGGTTGCAACGGCTCCTCTGGCGAGGTCTCTAACGTTTATTTATCGGGTTGTCAGAAAAGTCATGACACATGTTTGCGACACACGGCACTAGTTCATTTTTGGAAGTACGAGAGTCATTTGCATCTATGTTATTGCTATGTCATTTGATAGCTGACAGCTCTTGCTTCATTCTAAAAACAAATTGAGCGATTTAGTTGAGTTTTGGAGAATTTACAAGTTGAAGATAGAAGACCAAACTGTGCATTTTTTATATATTTTACTGTTTCACTTCTATAAAGGGAAGAATGCACATCAAGCTGGTGAAAAGTCGCATAAAGTTTATGATGACAATGCTCTACAAGAATGTCAGTGCCAATGATGGTTCATGAAATTCTGAACTGGTGATTTTGATCTCAATGATGCTTCTTGGTCAGGAAGGCCCACCGAGGTTGATGATGACAAAATAAAGGCATTGATTGAGTCAAACCCACATTACATGACATGAGAGATTGCAGAAACATTGAACATCCATCATTCAAGCATTCACGACCACCTGAAGAAGCTGGGATATGTAAGAGAGCTCGATATTTGGGTTCCGCATGAACTCAAAGAAGTTCATTTGATAGCGCATATAAACATCTGCAATAAGTTCATTAAACATGAGGAAAATGATCCTTTTTTGAAGCGACTGATAACTGGTGATGAGAAGTGGATTGAAAGCAGACATTCATCAGAGGAAGGTTATGCTCTCAGTGTGGTGGGATTTTAAAGGTGTCGTGTTTTTCAAGTTCCTACCAATCAATTTGAATGTATACTGTCAGCAGTTGGACAGTTTGAATGAATCCATCATCCAGAAATGTCCAGAGCTTGTTAATTGTAAAGGAGTTGTGTTCCATTGTGACAATTCAAGACCACACACAAGTTTGATCACCTGTCAAAAATTATTGGTTGCCACACCCACCATACTCCCCTGACCTTCACCGTCAGACTTCCACTTATCTCACTCTCTTCAAAACTCCTTGCGTGGTATAATGTTCAATTCAGATAAGGCTGTAAATCAGCACCTTGTTCAGTTTTTCACAAATAAAGACAGGTCCTTCTAAGAACAAGGAATTATGAAGCTCACTGAAAGATGGCAAAAGGTTATCGAACAAAACGGGCAATATATCATTGATTGATCTTTGTTCTTTACATAAATAAATGACCTTTGAAAAACATAGACAAAATACGTCATGACTTTTCCGACGACCCAGGGGACTGGGAGCCATTACCCATCACCACTCACCGCGCACAGCTGCCCAACTCTCTTATCTTGGAATTAGGTCTGAAGGAAGCATTACTGCCATGTTCAGTCTTCCAGTAGGAAACCTGTTTATCACACAGACTCCTGGGAGGTGGCTTTTTGGTGCAGGGGGAGCTGAACTTCAAATGGTCGTGTTTGAAGCCAGTCCAGCAGTGGCAAAGCATGGAGCCAAAGGTCAACCTTTTGCTGCAAGTTACTGCCAGCTCTGAGAAGCAGGAACTAACAAGCTCCAGTGTTAATAAAAAACTAACCGTAATTATAAAATTACCATTTATATTTGTTTCCTAGGGCTGCAATTATTACCAACTATCACACACTGGATGGCTTAAAAACAAGAGAGGGCCAGCCAAGTGGCGCATCAGTTGAGTTGGCTTGGGACGCTCGCTGGCTCTGAGCAGCAGGGTCCCGGTTCAGATCCCACATGAGGGCCAGTGACGCTGCGCCCTCTACAGCTAAGATGGTGAACAACAGCTCGACCTGGAGTTGGGCTGCCGTGAGTCACCGGTGATGGCATAGGCTGCAGTGGAGGTGCAGTGGGCTCCCATAAGCTACCGTGAGCGGCCTGCAGCCAACAGCTGGCATGAGCTGCCAAGAGCCGCCATGAGCAGCCATCCAATAGCCAGCGACCGATCTGCCTCACCCAGGAAGAGAGCAACGATGATACCAACATGGATCAGTGAAGCGACGTCCTCCACAACTAGACTGAAGAACAAAAGGACAGCAATTTGTCTGTTCCCCTTCCCCAATTCCCCAGCGCTGTTCCCATCCCCCAATTCCCCAATAAAATCTT
>NW_017731489.1:1727661-1864250 GCF_001890085.2 Hipposideros armiger
CGGGAGTCGAACTGGCAACCTTGTTGTTAGGAGCACGTGCTCTCACCAGCTGAGCCCTCCTGCCACCTGTTGGCAGCTCAGTGGCAGCTCAGCTCAGGCGCAGCTCACTGGCCCATGTGGGAATCGAACCAGCGACCCTGCGACCCTGTTGCTCAGAGCTCACGCTCTTAACCAACTGGAGCCACTTCGCCGGCCCCTGAGTGAGCAATTTTTGGAGAAAGTGCCAGGCAGGAGAAATTCAGGTCCCTTTGGAAAGAGCCATGTCAATGTCCAGGCCTTGGAGAGCTCAGCGTTCCTTCCTTGAAGGCCCCATTCACCTTGAGAAACGATCTACCCTTTGAAGATTGCTCAGCTTCATCAAGCACTGAAGAAAATACAGGAGCAACTGATTTTGCTTTTTATCCCCGGCCTGCGGTACACCGTCCCTAAGCATGGCCTTGTCCCATCTTTCTCCAAATACACTTCTAAGCAATGTAACAGCAAGT
The DNA here is from genome assembly GCF_001890085.2 of Hipposideros armiger. NCBI lineage: Eukaryota > Metazoa > Chordata > Mammalia > Chiroptera > Hipposideridae > Hipposideros > Hipposideros armiger. The sequence goes on from NW_017731489.1 coordinate 1,728,147, forward strand.
GACATGGCGAGCTGGAAAGAGCCAGCATGCCGCCTGAGATGATCTGGGCTCCAGTCCCAACTCTGCCTCTGAGAAGTCCCCACACACTCTGAGAATAAGAACTCCCCCTCCTCCCCCAGGATTATTGTGAGGATTCATGTGGTCATTTACATGACAATGCTTTGCAAACTAGGGAGCGTTATTCTCCTGTCAGCTGCTGTTTCACACGCCTTAGCGCCTTCGCGTTGTATTCTGGACTCAGCTTCCCCGACACTAATATACAGATTCCTGCTACTCTTTCGTGACTCCCTTCATCAGTGCCCCTCCTTCCATCTTTTGTTCGTGTTCATTCAAAATCAGGGCTATGACAACTTCCCCTCACAGCCATGTTAGTTCCTTTAACAGCCTCTCCCTTTTCTTCCTTGTGATTTTTTTGTCCTGGTACAGGTGGGGTGTCATTTAAAGCTTTGTAACCTTCCCAGGTCCTTTCAGAGTCATCCTTAAATCCAAACCCCAGACATCCCCCTATTCCATTTTACCAACTTGGAAAATCAGACAGTGGTTTCTAACCCATATCAAAATGCTCTCTCTCAGCCTAATGTCATTAGCCCTTAGCTTTTGCATGAATTCTGTCCCATTTGGTGGTGGCCTTGGAGGAACCGTATGTAAGCCATGGGCGTCAGAATTCCCTTGAGGGTCTGGTATGGGGACCCTAGAGAACCTAGTCCTGTTGATCTGGGAGACTCCTCACACCCCAAAGCTTTCTTAGGCCTCCCAGATCCATTCCCCGCAGCAGGCCTCATCAAACCAAGGAGCTGGGTCTCTGTTCGCAGGCCTCCTGCCACAGAACACCACCTCAGCCTCCCAGGCAGTTGGGGCAGGATGGGGAAAAGCGGGGCGCCACTCACACCTGGTCTGGGAGGCAGGCCATTCCTCCCAGAACCCTCCAGAGGCAACTGAAGGGCGAGCGTCTCTTCTCCATCCGGCGGGCCACCTCTAACCATGGTGGCAACTGGCCAGCAGCGCTAATGCCCTCTCTGTCCCTAACAATCACAGAGGGCTTTGCAAGAGGGTCATAATCCTCCCTGGAGAGCGGGAATTCCAGTGGTTTCCAGGTGACATCATATGTGGGGACTGGGGAGAACAGCTGAGGAAGGTGAGCAAGGAGAGGCTGTGGATTCATTGGGAGTGGAAGTACAAACAGGCGAAAACTTGAGCACATAGGAAGAAAACTAACATTGCTTTTTTTTCCGCACTTCAGTGAAAGAGGTCACTGGGTCATTACGATTTCTTCATTGGAAGGGTCTTGCTGCCAATGGCAACGAACAGGGAAGCAAATGGGATGGATGACAAAACCCTGGGTTGCTATCGTGAGGGGCAGGGACAGCCTGGTGACACCAGCGTGCACAAAGCCTTTTCCAAGTGAGGGCACCTTGGCGGGGTCCTCGCCTTGCCGCCCTGACCAAGGCAGTGTGATCCCTGGAAACACACACAAAGGGCATCCCATTCAAAAGGGTGCAGCCCTTGAGCAAAGAGCCAAAGCACAGAGGGGCTTGGCTGCACCCCAACTCCCAGACTCTGACCTCTGCTTTACCAGGCGACCGTCCCTTTCTCAGAAGTGACTCAGGGATCCCAGGGGAACATGCATGTATTTTCAAACAAAGACACAGAGCCCTTTGGTTTCTACACAGGACAGAGCCTCTCTTCTTTCTATTTTCAGGCTTCTTAAATCACTCTACCCATCTTCCATAGTCATTACCAAATGGCACCGAATCCCCCGTGTCAGGTAGGAACAACTGCCGTTTGCTTGGAACACAGGTTCATTTATATGCTGAAATGTGACACATCTTAGCAATGGCAAATCAAGAAGCACTCTGAAAAATAAGTACTGGCAAAAAAAAAAAAAGTAATTTTATATCGTCCAAAACACTCAACTAGGAAATGCCATAATTTTCCCCTGCTACAATCAGAACTATCAGCAGGCCTCATCTTCCTCGTTCCGAGCACTCTTTAAAATGTGTGTCCCTTTCGGCTCCGGCAACTAAAGCCTGAAGTTCTTGTTGTTTGGGTTATGACTTCAGGACTGTTCAAGGGTTTTCTTAGAGTTGTTTAAGAAAGCATGCCCCTTTTTAATTCTCTCTCTCTCTCTCTCTCTCTCTCTCTCTCTCTCTCTCTCTCCCTCTCTCTCTCTCTCTCTCTCTCTCTCTAAGACTTTCATGTTATGGAAATATTGACCCATGAGGATTTACTTAAATCCTCCTTGGTTATAGGCCTCCGAAGACAAAGCCATATCCATGGTAACCACAGGCCGCCCAGCAGAAGAGCGCGCACACCAGACACAGAACATAATGGCTCTGTTTGCCGATGACTCAGATCTTGAAAGCACTACTGTACATTCCGACTGCAGCTCAGGGCAGGAGTCCAGGCTGTCCTCATCCTCCAGCCCCGGAATCTGTAATCAGAGCCACGGAAAGGGGGAGAAGCCCTCTTCCCAGCCCTTGGATGTTCCTGCTCCCTGGGAGGGAGGGATGTACCACTTCTCCCAAAGCTCTGGAGGGGTCCACAGGAAAGGAAACCCTGGGCCCCCACAGAAGGGCGCAGGGATAGGGGTGGGTGGGAGTGCACCTGCTGGGGGCCTCGCGGCCATGGGGGATTTCCCTGGCTAGCCGCATGCCCTCTGAGGCCATCCCTGCAGGTGAGGCCACCTCCGAGGCAGAGGCACACGCAGCAGGAGCAGGCCCTGCGAGAGCCCAGTTCACAGCCGAGTGTTTGGGGATTTACCCTTTGAGCCCGTTTGCACCAGGATGCCTCATTCCATGTGCCTTTTCCATGTGCCAAGAAGAGCCTGGGAAGCACACAAACCTGGGTAACACCAAGCTACACCCCACTTTCGGACATGGGTGCAACACAAGAACTCACACAGTTCTCATCAAACTGCTTGACGAGAACAAATGAGGACTCTCGGGCTGCCCACCCGGCATCCCTCCGAGGGGAAAGTGCTCTGGCCCAGAGCACTTTTGTTTACACCCCAAGCCCACCACAGCCCCCCCCTGGGAAGACTCCAGTTTCCAGATCTGGGAGGGAGCGGGGAAGAGGCGAGTTGAGGAGCAGCGCAGGGGCCAGCAAGCCATGCGTGTGTGGGTGTGTGTCCATAACCCCCAGGGGCTCCCAGCAAATGAGCAAGACCACCCGATGGCACTTAGATTGCAGGAAACTTCCATCTACCAAGGAGACGCAGAGGGAACAAGCCAGGGGCTCCCTTCCTAGCAGCTTGTGGGTTTATCGGTTTTCTATATCTGCCTTCTACATGCATATTTATTTGACTTTTTTTTTTAAGTTCCAGCAGTTAAAATAGTTTGCAGATCACAGCCCTAGAGATAGGAGAAGAGGACGGAGAGCAGGAAGAGAAGGAGGGGAGGGCAGGAAGCTTGGAGTGGCTGCTGGAAACCTCGCATGTCAGCTCAGTCAGCCATTCTCACATTGACCTTAACATGTAGGCACTGCATTTTCTGTGGTTGTTTCAGATGAAGAACTGGGATTTGAAGAAAAGACAGGATTAGGGCCAGTCGAGTGGCTCAGTTGGTTAAGAGCACGAGCTCTGAGCAACAGAGTTGCCGGTTTGATTCCCACATTGGCCAGTGAGCTGCACCTGAGCTGCGCTGCCGTTGAGCTGCCATGAGATGGCAGGATGGCTCAGCTGGTGAGAGCACATGCTCCTAACAATAAGGTTGCCGGTTCGACTCCCAATGGGATGGTGGGCTACGTCTACCCACAACTAAGACTGAACATGGCACCTTGAGCTGAGCTGTCATGAGCTACTGACGGGCAGGCGACCGAACTTGGAGTTGAGCTAGCTGCGCCCTCCACAACTGAAATTGAAGGACAACAACTTGGGTGTTCCCCTTCCCCAATTCCCCAATAAAATCTTTAAAAAAAAAAAAAGACAGTATTTCTCCCCCAGATCACACCCCAGGTCACACGCTGGCAGAATCAATCCCAAGTCGTATGTCAGTTGAAGTCACATCCCAGAGCTATTTGATTCTCCCTCAGCTTTATTTCTCAATGAAAAGAGTAGTTGTTAGCATAGGATTGCAGATGACAAAATAAGGGTTACAAGTCTGCAACAGCTTTGCCAAGATATTCAAACTATTCAGGGAACCACTAAAGTCCCAGCAGGGCCCAAGTTGATGTAGCCACTGTGACCAAACCTTCAGTGTCAGGTTTATGCTACATCCTAAAAGCTCCAGGCTGAAACGTGGGACTGTTTCTTGTCACCAGTACCCCAGGCACCCTTTGTGTGAGATGCCTGTGCTTTCGAGATGTTTATTAGGCTGCTCCATTCTCACCATCATGGACAGAGAACTTCTCGTAGAATTGCAAGGAAATGGAGCCAGCTCTCTGCATTCAGGGAATTTTCCACAGTGTCCTGGCCAGAAAAGGAGCATGGGCTCTGCGTATGAGGCAAAGTGAAAAGAATTTGCGAAGCGCTCCATTCTGAGCTGTGTGCCCGGCAACCGCTGACTGCCCAGAACCAGCTTTCACGCTCCAAAAAGGCGCATGAAAATAGCCAGAGTGCTCTGACCCAACCTGCTACTTGTTTGCATATGTCTGCTTTGGCTGAAATCTCACAGAGAGGGTTGGGTCTCCCCAGGAAAGGAACCAGTGAAGTCACACTGCCCCTTGGGCCACATCTTCTGCTCAGCATCTGTCCTTGAGATCATCTTACTCCTCGCCAACGGCTTGGGGCCCAAGAAGAAGTTGGGAGGATGAATCCGTGACCCGGACTTGAAAAGGGATCTGAACATTGGCTGCTCGCTTGATCCCTCAGAACATTCCCAGGAACGAATGGACCCAACTCAGCGCTGGGCAGAACAAGCAAGAAGTCAGTGGTGAGGAAAGGAACGGAGGTCCTCGCGTGTCTACCCCGGACTTCAACTGCAGTGCCGGGGACACGCATTTACACCTCACCATTTAAAACTAAACAAGCAAAACCAGGAAATGAAAAGCCCACGCAACCGACTGGAGTGCTGCCCCTCCCCCACCCCACCGCCCCCAAATAGTCAAGGAATACAGCTGTGGCTCCCTCTGTCTGGAGATGGAACAATAGAAGCTTCCAGTCTCTGCATCCACTCTACCTCCTACTCCCAAGCCAATCAGCCTCCATTCTCCAGCATCTAGCTTTATCTTTGTGCCACCGTGGGGGCAAACTCTTGTAGCCGGTACCTTGAATCTACACAGTCCTTGGGTTCCTATGCTCATCATGCTCACTTCTTTTAACTTTTCTATGGCAAAATATTTACAGGTTTTCATTTACCTGAGGGAAGAGCTATAGTCTTACTTGCTATACACGCCCCCCCCCCAACTTCCGCATAGGTCTCTTTGGAGACACAACCTGAGGAAAACAGTCATTGAATAGGAAACTGGAAATTTATGAACTCTTGAGTCTAACTTTCTGGGAAGCAGAGTGATTTCCTATGATACGTGCGTATGCGTATCGGTCCATGTGTATCGTGTCCTCAGAAGATCGTGTTTAAAAGATCAAGCACCCTCTCTAAACACCCAGGGTTTCCATTGTGTTTCTATTACTCTTGATATGAGCCTCGCATGGACTGAATTTCATTTTCCCTTTTCGTGATGTTATGTGTCATCTCTGACATTGGCCTCTTTCTAGCTTGTGAAAACACCAGTTGTTTTCTGCTAACCCTCAAATAAGAACTCAAATTATTGTGATTCTTGTCATAGAAATTCATTTTGACAAATCTCCCCAGGGCCTTTTACACCCAGCTGAAGAGGAGTGGGTCAAAACTCCCCAGGAAAATATTTAAAACAACAACAATTTGATTTTCATTTGCTAAAGAGCAACAAGGCAAGAGCACATTACCAGATGCAGAAGTCCTAACTAGATTCAGATTGTGTACTTGAAAAGTCCTTAAACACTAGAAAAGAGCTTCATGATTATTTGTTTGCTTGCTTGTTTTTCGGGTACAGCTAAAATGGCATTTCTGTGCAAGGCCCAGGGCATCTAGGTTTTGTTTTCAGGTGAGAAGACTGACTACCCACACGCATCACCCTGGGTGAGGGCACGAAGGGGTGACACAGTGGGCATGGAGCCTGTGTCTTCTGCCCCCCCCCCTACTTCGTGGCAGAGGTCAGCCCAGAAACCCAAGTCTAAAGGGCAAGAGCAACAAATTAAGGCCCACGGAAGGTTGACAGCTCTGAGATAGCCTTGTGCTAGAGGCCAGCTGAGAGCACTAGAGGACCTTTCATATCACTCAACACAGACTCCCGAGTTACATGAATTCATTTCAGGGGAATAGGTTACTGACCACGAAAGGAATTACATACTCCAAACAATGTACAAAATTGAAAGAAGTGTAAGGAACAAAAATAATAAAATCACTTGTAATTAATTCTACCCTCCAGATATAGCTAGCCACTGTTAACTTTTTGGTATAGTTCCTTCCTGTTTTTATGTATGTGTGTGCTTCTTTCTATAAACAAATTAATATGTAATACAAAGTTGGACTCAAACTATACATAGAGTTTTAGATCCTGCTTTTTTCTGTGTCATTAAATAATCTTGGCTATAAATAACACCACTGTATAATAGTCCATCATATGGGTGTACCAATCTGCTCATCCATTCTCCTGTGGCAGGATCTTTTTCTCACTTCAGATATTTTTAATGCTATATGGTGCTGTAAGGAACAACATCCTTGTTCATAAATCTCTATCTTTGCCCTTCCTGACTCTCCCCTTGATGCATATTTCTAAAGGTAGAATTACCAGATAAAATGAAGAAACACATTTATGGCTCTTGATATGTATAATATACTAAACGGTTTTCCATGAAATTTGTACCAACTCACCTTTCCAGGGTGTCCCACAATCACACACAAAGCATATGCAAGAAGCTATGTGCCAACATTAAAAAGCCCAATTTACAAAATAATGAGTAGCTCGGGGTCTTTGATTCTTCACATAATGCAGCAAAATCAGAGGGGACTGGAAAAGGTACAGGCTTTATTAAGCAAGACTTATATTAAAAAAAAAAATAACCTGACAAGCACCCCAGAGCCTCTGCTATCTTATATAGCACCTTCGTGCAAAGTGGAAAAAGTCACACCTTCCTCAATACACTTTGCTGCCATCTGCCAGAAAATTATCATAATATCAAATCTATGACAACTGCGATGGCACCGGAGGCCCTTGGAGCTGGGCAGTGCACAGTTGGTGCACTTGAGATGTCTGTCACTGCAGTCCTAGAGGTTTACATACAAAAGTTTGCTTCTGTCACTGCAGGCCAGATACAGGACAACACCCCTCTCGCCTTCCCACGCCTACACTCATGGCTCTCCCCTTTCTTTCCATCACCCACTGCTTGCAACAGCCAGGCGCTGTTCAGTTAGAAAACCCCTAGGCCCCCCATTTGCCTGCAAATAACAATTGCCCTTGTAGGTGTCTACTTTCACAGGTGTTCCATCAGCCTGAATTTCCTGTGCTCTCAGGCTGTTCCATTTAGAGGTCCCAGCGGTGCCTTGAATTTGTCAGAGGAGACAAATCTCATTCTCTCTGCTCCACTTCTCTGTCTCTCTGGGGATGCTTATCGTCTTGGGGTTGTCAACAAATCATCCCCTCCCTTAGCACCCCACCGCTGAGCCGATGCCAAATTCTGATTATCCCTCCTTCGTGCCCTGAGTGCACTGCTCTCTCCGCCCCCCACCCCCCCTTGAATCCATTAACCCCAATCAGGACATTAACGAGCACAGGTTGTGGAAAATTACTCCAGCTTCTGATAACTGTCAGCTTCACTGTTCCCACCTTGACTCAACAAATACGTTTGATGCTCACAAAATCTCCTGCCTTCGCCTATATGACCCTGTTCATCCCTGTATTAGAGCTTAGGATGGAAGACAGCACTGGACAGAGAGGCACCCAGAGGCAAGAAATAAATGGTGGGGTCCCTGCCTTTGGCAAATAGACTTGCTAAGTTTATACACCATGAGAGAGTCACAGTAGGTGACACAACCAGACTGCGACAGGTGTTGGGACAATGTAACTAGAACCCCCTGGGCATGGGGCAGGGTGGCAGGGGTGGGGAGTATGGAGGGGAGAAGGGAGGGGGGTTCCCTGATAAGAAGGCGAACTCCCCAGGTCCACTGTCAAATGTCGCAAGATCTGGACTAACTCCTGATAGGCACCCATTTTCAGCATGCAATTCGTAACCTTGCATTGGCGTTTCCAGTGGGAATCCTAATGCAGGCAACACCCCTCAGACTCGCTTGTGGTTCTGATGAGGCAGCCACCCCAGTGTCACAGACCCCAAGGGCCCATTGTTTCCCTTTTAAGATCAGAGCATGGTGATAGAGGCAGCCAGCCACAGGGTGTGGGCCTCGGAGAAAACCTGCTGTTCCCCACAGCCCCTCCTCACCCCTCTTTCTGAAACTTCCTCTTAGAAAGTCTGGAGAAAAAATGGCAGAGGCCGGAGCCAGTACGAGCCTGTGCCCTGAGCACTCGCTTATGTTTTGGCAAACAGTTCAAGGCCATAACCAATCCTGTCTCCTCCATCTGCATTGAGAAGAAAACGAGGGAAAAAATGGCTCGTAGTCAAGAACATGGCCTTGCCCAGAGACATCTGGTTTTTGCCTTGGCTTCTGGGAAGTAATCTATGTCATGCCTGATAGGAGTGTCTTTGTTTTAGGGCAGGGGCTGGCCACACCTGATAGTTTCAGGGTGGGAACTGGAGCTGCCAGAAAAACCAACCATGTGACCATGTGACTTGGGGGTAGGGGCTCTGAGTCACTTGTTATTAGTCAACCAAGGGAGTTCAGTCACATGGACAATCAACCAACCAATCAATCAATCAATCATGCCTACATAATGAAGCCCCAGTGAAAATGAGATGAGCTTCTCTGCTTGGCAATATTCCATGCGTATTGTCACACATCACTACTGGGACGGTAATGTATCCTGACTCCACAGGGAGAGAAGACAACAGAAGTTTGGTGTTTGGAGCCCTCCCAGCCTCTGCCCTGTGTGTCTCTTCCTCTGGCTGATTTCAATCTGTGCTCTCTCCCTGAAAAAGCCATAACTGTGAACACTACAGCTTTCAGCGAGTTCTGTGGGTCCTCCTAACACATCATTCAACTTGAGGGTGGTTTGGGGAACCCCCTACCCCCTATACCCGCCAACCTGCAGTTGGTGTCAGAAGTGAGGGCTGTCTTCGGGACTGTGCTCTTAAATTTTGTAATTTGGCCAACTTTGGCAAACGGGCTGAAAGCAAAGTATACTGTAATCTAGATTAGTCCATAAGGAAACGTTACGTATTTTATGGCAAAGTTGCCAAATTCTGAAAATGAGGTTATGGAAGCCATCTCCAGAGATCTGTTCAAATATTCTCATCTTCCTACAGAAGTGTGCTTGGTGTTGACCCCACAACTGAGGGCCAGGCCTGGAGATTCTCAGAGCTTCTCCAGTTCGGGGGGTCTCCTCCTGGGGCTGGAGCTCTCGTCCGTAAACCTCCAGCGGCTTCCCATCACATTTAGAATGAAAGTCAAACTCCTTACCTTCTTTATGCGTGTTTGTGTATGTGTGATTTCCCAACTAAAATGTAAACCTAGATCAGTGCTGGCATGTAGCGGACACACTATAAATGTTTGCTGAATAAATGAATAGCTCAGACAAAAGGAATATGAAAATGCTTATTTTTCCAGCAAGACTTTATTTCTGGCTTAATTTTTTTCACTATTTTTTAATTGAGATATGATGCACATACCATAAAATTGAGCCTCTTACAGTTCCGGGATTTTTGTTCATAGTGTTCACAAAGTTGTGCATCCGTCACCACTATTTAAGTTCTCTGTCTCAGCTTTAATCCCTGTTCCTCCTTCCCCTCCACCAGGTGGTTCTAAGGAGAACTGCTGATCATAATACCCTACACAGTCAACCAGAAGAGGCCACAGGACCCAGGGGAGGCCGCCTTCCTCCCCAGCCCTTTCCACCAGAAACCAAGGAAAGAAAGGCCTTCTGGAGGCTGGGAAAGCAGCAAGGAATGGGCAGTGCCCAGCTCGCCTGCCCTGTGGAAGCAGCTGACCCATAACAGATGAGGATGAATCTGACACACACGGAGACAGCGGGAGGGAACACTGGCTCTGGTCGTCCCCGAGGCCCGCCACACCACTGCACTTCCCACAGTTTGGGTATATAAGTAAGTCAATGAGTCTCTCTCGGGCCTGAACTAATTCCAGTGGTTTTCTATAACTTGATACCTAAGGTGTTTCTTGGGACAATCCAGTCCTTGTCTGGTTCCCACGTTCCCTCAGCACATGTTTATTAAGTGCTTACCGTGTGTGCAGGGCCCTGGCCTTGGAGTATACAATGTAGTGGGGCCATGGCAATGAGAGAGGAACGTCGGAGCCAAGTGCGTCACCCGCTGTCAGTGGGCAGGAGGGGCTTTCACAGGAAATAACATCTAAGCTAAGACCTGAACTTGGAGGGGAGTTTGTATCAGAAGAGAAGTGCACAGGATGCTAAAGGGAACCAGAAGAGGTTCCCACTGGCAGGAGGTAACGGAAGCTACATGAAGGATGAGACATTGGAACTAAGCCCTAAAGCATGAAGATGAGATGCAGCTACTTAGAGAAAGGGCGTAAGAGCACCCCAGTGGAGGGGAAAATGAGCAAAGGCCAGGTACAGGCACAGTGGGAAGGTACCTGGAATCTGGGGTGTGTGGAGAGAAGAGGGAAGGAATCAGGCTGCAAAGGTAGGTTTGGAGGGCACGGCAGGCCAAAGCCCTGAAGGTTTAGGCTCAGGGGAGCAGCCTGCTCGGCTCCAAGCTGTGAGAGGCAGTGGACCAGAGCCTGCAAAGATGGGCGTCGGAGAAACCAGTTTGGCGCCTATTGCAAGAGTCCAAGGAACAAGCCATCTGACGCAGCACAGTGGCAGGGGAAATACATAAGAACATGTGTGGGTGCCACTGAAGTGGTAGAAATGATCAGATGTAACGCTGTGATTAGAAGTGAAGGAGAAAGAGGAACTAAATGTGGGGGTGGGGGTGGGGGTGGGGGTGATGGCAGCCAGTGTCCATTGGCTCGGAACTGGGCCAAGCATTTTGTAGGCATTTTCTCATCCAACCTTCGCCAGCCTACGAGATAGGTCCTCTTATTACCCCCATTTTTTAGTTGAGGCAAGTAAGGAACACAGAGATGAAGTAATTTGTGCAAACAGAGCCTGAATGATACTTTTAAAAAATAAGGAAACCAGGCAAAAGAGACTTGGGAAGGAGGGTGAGGCCATCTTTGCACAGACTGAGTAGAAGCTGCCTATCTGGGTGAAGCTGAGTTCTGAACTTCGGTTTAAATGTGTCGCTGCCAGAGGGCAATGGTGTTACTTACATTTTCTTCACGCATACACAACAAAACAGAAATCCCAAACTTTCTTAAATCAGGATAGATTATCTTGATGGCTCCCCCCATCCACCGTGCCTGTCACTCTGTGACAAAAGGAAATTAGATTCACCTGATAAGCTTCGCTTTTCACCAAGCTATGTGGGATGATTACCCAGTACCCTGTGGTCTTCTAGGTGTTCGCAAATTGATTTTTTTGATTATTTGTTCCAGTGATTTTCCAAGTATTCAGTGTTTTTCCAAGTTCTTCAGCTTTACAATATGGGCAAATTAAAACCCGTATTTGCCTTCCCTTCCCTATATTAATATAACGTTTCTAGGTTGCAGTTATTTAGGATATTTTTGGCATGAAGAGTGTGTGTCAGGGAACGTACATACAAATATATATGACTACAAATACATATGCGAATGGGCATAAAGTGGCCGCACAGAACCCCTCAGAATGGATGACTGCGTGCAGAAATGGAAACATAGTGAGAACATACGGCTACTTCAAATACCCCAAATAAATTAAGATGATCACTTTCTAAAAATGTGTATATGCTACATAAAAAAACCCCTTAAAACCTCAAATAGAAAAATTGTTCTGTGTTCATGTAGCTTCCCTGTGAACATTAACCAAAAGCAAGATACATTTTTAAAATTCATCTTCTCTCTACCCTTCCCCAAAGCCAGGATTTGCGGGGAGTGGTATCTGGCCAGGACACCAGGCAGAGATTCCTTTTTGTGTGTGTGTGGATATAATCTAAAGTCCATGGAAACCAGAGGAATAGAACTAGAGACCAGATGCATCATGGGTGAAATGAGGGGCTCCATTAAACAACTGTTAAGGGCTTTTGCAGCTCAAATAGTCTATGAATCTAAAGACCTATTATAAGGATGATTAATGAGAATTATGGCAAAATGTTTTGCAAAAATGCAAGACTGTAAAAATACCAAATGTAACTCAAGCAACCATCTCCCCCACCAAGTTAAACTTTTCCTTCTATTAAGTACGTATGTTTAGAAGTATCTACTATGCTCTCTGAGCATCTTAAGTGTCATAGGTATCCAAAGAAAGCTTTTGCCAAAATCCTATTTTGTGAAAATGAATGGTTAATAGGATGAATAGATTTGACAGCCGTCGTTTGAATGAAACTCACCTGCCATATGAAAGCAAAAGCAAATCTCAAAACAAACAACAACAAAAACCAGACAAGCACAGGTCCTCGCCAGCAGCCTTCTCCATCAGCTACCCGCCCTCCCCACTTAGGCCCAGGAGCCCTGCAGACTCCCTAAACCCTAAATAATCCCTAAATAGTCCCTTTATTAAACTCTCTGCTAAGAATGTGTCATCAGTTTCCTACCAGGCCCCTTGCTAATACAGACATAGTAATATTACCTAATAACAAAATAAGGATTAAATTGAAAAAAAGTATGTAAAGCATTTAGCCTGGTTCCTATTACATACTCAATAAATATTACCTATTATTATTATTGGGCTTTTTATTTTCCCATCAGCTCTGTCCTACTTGATTTGATAAATACAGATTACCAGCTAATGATCTATTTCTCCTCCAGCCTCTTTATTAGAAATTTTGAATCAGCATATAGTTAGCCTAGTGTTTTTCTCATGAAGGATGACATTTGTTTTTGTGTCCCTCAAAATCCCAAAGACTTTAAAATGAGCAAATTTACAACAAAGTTATATGGTCACCAAGTCTTTTTCACAGTCATTTCTCAGTGTTAATGGCAGTCTGGGAACAAACTGGGGAACTTTCAGAGAGACACAAGTGTGCCGTCTAAACGCCTTGCGGTTTTTCCTAATGGCAGCTGTTTGGAGAGGTAAGCAAGGTAAAAAACAATTCTAGCAGAGGCTGCACCGACAGTTGGAAACTGTCTGGTCACATCAATACTAAGATTTCGAATTCTCGTTGAGTAGATCACGAATTCTTGACGTTTTTTAAGCAGGCTGCGTCCAATAGATGTTAGGGTGTGAGAAGAAAGTTGTTTTTTGCCTCATTCCTCGATATTTGTAATAACCTAATTTTCGTTTTTCCTCCCCCACTCCCAAAAAACTCTTTTATGAGCCTTTACAATAGATTGTACGCTGAACTACTCTGCCCTTAATACTATGTCTTTTCAGGGAATCTTGCTCTCCTTCTCAAAGAAATGGCTTCAGGCAACTATAATAAAAGCCTTGTCATGTCCTAAACTGCGTGTTTTCTTTTTCTTTCAAAGAAGAGCACTTTTTCGTCATTTGCTCCATATCACAATACAAGGGGAAATTACAACAGAAAAACCAATTGAACATATATGTGAGCACGGGACTCGGTGGCTCCCCGCTTTTTTATTTTTTAGTTTCAGATGCAATCCCTTATGCAGAAGCTGGCTTCACAGTGTAGAGTCACCGCCTCTCCTTTGCTGCCTGTGCCCGGGGTTTGCTTGGGCTTCACCCCCGCCCTCGCTCCAGACGTCGACTCTGTCTGTTTCCCCTCAGCCCCTACCTCCCCAGGCTGCTCAGAAATGAGGTTGTAGCGTTTTTTATCTAAAAAGACCAATCTTTCCCTTGTTAAGGAAAGCCTAGTTTTTCTTTAAAGAGAAAAGGGATTGGCGTTCCCACACCGGGAGTCGAACCCGGGCCGCCTGGGTGAAAACCAGGAATCCTAACCGCTAGACCATGTGGGAGACGACGAGGGCTGAGCCCAGCGGAGCCAAATTGAGTCTTTCCCACGGGCTTCCGCCCTCGTCGCCACGCCCACCCGCTGCCGGGCTCGCCCCTGCGCCTGCGGGGAAGCTGGCGGCGGCTTAACCCCTCCCTGCCCGCGCTCCGCCCTCTGCAGAGGCCGGGAGTCTCTCCCTCCGCCCGCGTCCATCGTGACCCAGCCCGTCCCGTCTCCGGACTCTAGATTCCACGCGTGCACCGATGTGGACGCTGGACTGGATGAGTCGTTATTCAGAATTCCTCAGCAGAAGTCGCGCAGCGTGCGAAAGGCCTGGGGCTTTGGGTTTTAGACTCTTGACTAGGAAACCAGAGCTGGGGTGAAGTGAGACCTCCCGCGCCGAGGCCAGAACGCAGCCGGCGGGCGGTCCCAGCGGCGGGCGGCGGCCCCGAGCGCGCCGTGTCCGGGCCTCTGCGCAGCCCCACGCCCGGCAGACCCACGTGGGCCCCGCACGGGGCGAAACGCCGCGGGCCCGCGCCCCCGGACCGGCTGGGCCGCAAATCCCCACGGGGTCCGCGCGCCCGGGGCCCTGCCCTCCTGTCGCCGGACGCAGGCCCCGGCCCGGCCCCGGGGCTGCCGGGCAACCTGCAGCTCCCCGGGGCCTGACGACTCGGCGGCGGAAGGCAGGCTCCGGACCGCCGGAAGCGGGCGACGGCGGTGAGACGTCGCCCCCGGAGCTGGGCCGCGGCCCGCCCTGCGAGCAGCGTGGCTGGTGGCAGCGCCTGTGGCTCCCAGACCCCTCGTCCGGGGCAGCGGCGTCCCTCCGGGAGCGGGGCAGGCGGCAGCTGCCTCCCGTCTGGAGCAGGAAAGGAGATGCCAAGAGCCCGTCGTTCCGGGCAGCCGGCGTGGGGACGCGGGTTCCGGGGTCCCCGTGGGGGCCGACGCCACACAGAGGTTCTCACCCGCGGCGGGCACGTCGGAGCCCGTCTGAAAACGGGTTCTGGTTCTGGGGTCTCCCTCCTCGCTTCTCACCTGCCAAAGGGACTTGGAAGGCCCTTGCTTTCTCCCTAACGGGGGCTCCCTAAGGCTTCAGGTGTGCCATGCAAGGGGGGGGACACCCGAAATACAGGACTAGGTGTGCATTCTGTTCCTGCGTTTATTCACGCGGAGGAGGCTGCCTGGCAGGGCGTGACCGTAGCCCAGCATCGCTGAGACAGGGACGCGCTGAAGAAAAGCTGGACCCTGCGGACTAGCGACCTACTGTGTGCACCGGACAGGTGCCGACAGGCGTGCTCCTCAGTCCTCACGGCGGACCGTCTCATCCGCCTCTGGTGGTGCTTCCTGTACCAGTGGTGCATCTCTTGAGGTTTTATTTGTTGGGGGGTTTTTTTTGTTTTGTTTTAATTTAATTATTTTATTTTATTTGGTTTTTTAATCAGTGAGACAGCTGTCTTCCTTTGGGCAACATCTGTTTTGGACACGAAACTCCCTAAAAACAAACCTCATCAACTGCAGAAGACCCCGCACCTGGGGTGCTGTCTGGGGGCTGAGATCTCACATGGACCTTTCAGCTTTGTGGTTCCACTTGACGATAGTTATTTCTTTAAGTATCTTAACAGTTTTAAAGATAAAAGTTCCCAACGTGACCCATACATTGGACAGACACCATCCTGAGGATGTTGCCAACATGCGATTTTACTTTTGTCTCTTACCGTCCCCAAACTGAAATGGGTCCCCTTCTTCCCGTGCCACCGGATGAAAACGTGCGCTCATTGTAAATAGTTCTCCACGGCCAGGCTTGGGCATGGCGTCAGGCCAGGGGCAGTGGTGACGAGGCTCCGGTGGCGTCGGCCCCAGTTAGTTGTGGGCGTCTCTTCCCCACTCTGGTCAGTGACCTCGCGTGGGTAGCCTGAGACGGCCATGCCGGAGCATTGCACCGCGGGACCAGGCCACGTCTCCAAGGCAGCGCCTCTCACCTGGGAGAGCTGGTGTGCCGGTTAAAAACTAGTGATGTGCTGCTTCAAGATGTACCAGCACGACGCAGCCAGAGGCCGCCGTCCAGGAAAGAGACGAACCCACGTCTCACTTGTTCCTTCTCATTTTCTCCCTTAGGGGCTCCAGGGACCTCCAAGATGGGAGGTGGGGTGGGCAAGAGAAAGGGGGACCAGACATTCCTACTGGACCGGTACTGTCAGAAGGCCTGCTTTCTGGGCCTGAACGTGTTTGGGGGCTGACTGTTCCTCAGTGGTTCTCTGTGGATTCACCGGAGTCTCCCCGGCCTGGGCCCCTTGACTAGTGTTCTCCCAACGCAGGTGTCACCAGTGGTACCACGATCACTGGTGGCTCTGTGTAACTGCAGATTCTCTAAGTGTAATTGCAGATTCTGTAAATGAGAACTTCTGAGAGCAGGGCCCGGGAGTCTGAATTTTAACAAGCATTTCTTCCCCTCTCCCCCAAACGATTTAGATGCCGCTGGAGTGTGAGAAACACTGAACTTCGGGACTCAAAGTTCCCTTTGATCCTAAAAGACCACAATCCCGGAAGCACCATTTCTATCATTTATCTTCCATACTCAAAAACCTGAAAGAAAAAAAAAAGGCTTATGGTTACCTGAGTCAAATCTAAACTCCCTGGCCAAGGCTTCCAGGATTTTCATAATCCAGCCCTCACGTAACCTGCTAACGTTATCCTCCCGTGCCCGCTTCGGAGAACACGTGCCAAGCCACCCCACGTGTCCCTCGTGCTCCTGCTCGGATCCCTTGGCTCTCCGTGCGGCCCTCCCCGTTCTTCTTTCCGTGTCTGATCCTAACTCCAAGGCCAGCTCAGGGTCTTCCTGGTCACAAGTCGGCCCAGTTTCCTCTGAATCCCAAAGCACAGGCCTTCAAACAATGTGATGCAGGCTTGTGCCTTGCCAACCCTGTTATTTAAGTTATTGAATAAGAAAGCCCACGAGTGAAAATCGGATTCCATAATCCCCCTGAGAACCCAGCCCCACACTCACTGCTTCTGCCAAGTAGTCCTTCCTTTTATCTAACTTAAATACTTCCTGCTGTACTTCTGTGTGGAAGCTGCCCCCTTTTAACCACCAGCATGAACAAAATGTTCCTAGCAGGAGGGGAAAAAAAACCCCAAATGTTTGAAGCGTAGCCAGAGCTGTAAGTGAGCTGCTTTTCTTTAGTTCCGTGCACACACAAAAAGCCTCGTTGTTGACAAGGGAACAGCTATTTCTGTCCCCGTGCACCTAAGGCTGACCCTCACTGGGCAGCCCTCCCATTTCATCCACCATTTGATACCGGAGAAAAGCCCCAAACATGTTATACTTGCCTGGCATCTACCTTAGTCAAAGCGGTGGGTGCGATTCAGGTCCCTGCCTGCCAGTCATTTAAGGAGTGAGGATGGTTTCCATTTCAGTGGGCCCAGGAGTCACCCTTTATAAGGGCATCGAAAATCCGCACCAATTAAACTCCACTCTCCCAAGGAGAGCTCTGGCCAATCCAGAGCCAGCCCATCGCACAAAGTTAACCTAGAAGCTCTTTTGGTAACAGCACCTGCCCCAGCTGGGGTGAGTTAATCTTCAAGGCCTAACACGGGGTTGTTTCTAAAACTGAATCTGAGCTCAGGAGGCTACTAGGATGAGTGCTTTCTCGGGGCTTCTTTATATAACTCTGCCCTTCACCTCTACCCCAAATCTAGCATCCCCTACTCATCCTATGACTCAGGGCAAATACCCTTGGACTTCCGAAACAGTTAGGTGCTGGTTCTGTGGGCCCACCCCTTCAGTCACGGGGCTGGATGAATTTCCCCACTTCCCTCTCCATGAGAGACTGTCAGCTCCTAGCGGCAGAGTCTGGGTCTCACTCTGTTGTACCCCAGATTCTAGCACAGTGTTTTATCCACATAATCATTTACTGAATGAATCCATCTCCTAAATTATCGTTTCTTTGTGGCCCCTCCCATAAAAGTTACTTTTTCCCTTAAATCAGCAAATAGCAAGAAGAAAATATTCCTTGGCCAGGTGAAAGTATCTTCACAGTGTAGCATCTTTCCTGACACAGCAGCAGCACTCATGTCTGAGTGGTTGCTTACTTGACTCATTCATGCATGCATGCATGCATTCATTCATTCCCAGGGGAATAATCTTGGTTTCCACTTGGCTCCTAAATGGCAAAGCAACTAATGGAGAATCTTAGTGGGCCGTCGGTTTACTATCTGAGCAACTGCAACACAGAACAAAAACCCACACTGCCTCCTAATATCCTCCTCGCCTCACAGACCCTCTCTTTTCTCCCCACATTCTCCCTTCACCTGCTGTGACCACACAGGACAGAGAAAGCTCTGGCAGACCATCCTCATCATCACCCCTATCGGTTTGCTCCTACCAGGGCTCAGCCCTGGGGCAGAGACGAGCACTTCTGATTTTTCTGGAGGACACACTCTGGAGCTGTGTGAGTTCAGACACTCCAAGAACTGGCATCTAGAAAACGTGTCCAGCACTGAAGTTTCCTGTTCCACGTGGCCGTTGCTCAAATATTAAAATTATGACCCTGTGAGACCTTCGATTAGTTTGCTTTGCCACTTAAGTGTTAGGTGGAAATCTGGAAATCAAGTTGGACCTTGTATGGGAGGTTAAAACTATTTCGGATTCATTTCTGGACTTCCCACCAGCGGTTCTGAGTTGAATGAGCTTCTAAACTCGTTTTCTTCTTTCCCTGTGAGATAACCTGTCTCAGTGATCACCAGTAGGTTCACAGCCACCAATATGTTCACAGTCATTCAGGGATTATGTCAAGTTCAGAGCTGATCATGGCACCCAGTATATACCTCACAGTGCTTGATATAAAAATAATAGCAATTGCAGATAAGATTCACTATGTGCCGGACAATTCTGAACACTTTAATATATTAGCAATTTAATTCTCACAATGACCTAATGAGATAGGAACTAATATTCCCATTTTATAAATCAGAAAACTGAAACACGGGAAGGTTAAGTAACTTGCTAAAGTCTTACAACTTATTGATAGTAGAAGCAGGAGTCAAACCCAGGCATTTTGTCTCTGGAATTTGAACTCTCAATATCAAACCAGTTCTACTATTATACATATTGCATAAAATAGGGTTCTATATTATCATCATTGACAATAATAATGATTATGACTTCAGCAACAATGACAACACACAGTCTGAGCCAGATGGCATCTTCAGGGGAGAGAGTAGATGTAGTAGGCTCCTCTTAAACCAATGAAAATAAACATTTCATGATCTAAGACTTCACAGATGCCGACACGAGCACAGAGAAGATGCCCCTAGTCCCTTTTCCCTCATCATCCACAGATTTTCAGAAATATTACCTCCTTCATGATTGTCCAGAAGTACATAAATGTTTTCCCTCTCTCAACCCAGTCTAGGATCAGAAATCTTGCTGGGAGATCCCAGATGGCAGAGCAGATAAACACTGTGCCTGCTTCCTTCCGTGAACACATTAAAATTACAACTAAATTATAGAAGAGTCAACCTGGAGTACCATCTGAAGTCTGGCTGAACAGAAGTTTTATAAGTAAAGATATAAAGAAGCCATGTTGAGACTAATAGGAGGGGCGGAGACGCAAAACAAGCTGTCCCCACACCTGCGTGTGGTGGTTGAGAACAGGGAAGGGATATCTCGGCCACACAGGTTCCCCCTGAAGTAGGGACAGACCCCAGCCCCACACCAGGCTCCCCAGCCCGGAGTACTGGAGCCAGGAAGAGGAGCCCCAACAATATCTGGCTGTGAAAATCGGTGGGGATTCCAACCATTCAAGTGGGACGAAAGGCTGTGGGAAACCCAGACGTCCTCTTAAATGGCCCACACACAGACTCACTCACTTGCAGGCTCTCACCTTGGGCTCCAGCGGAGGGTAAAGGGCTTGGGGGTCTCAGAGACATATGTGGGGGGAGACTGAGGAGTGTGGCATCAGTGGGAGGACTGGAGGACAGTCAGCATTTTCCTGGTGAGGGGTCCTCTTCCTAGGCAGCCAGCAGGCAGTCGTCATCTTTCCTGTGTTGAGCCCGCCCCCTACACTTATGGCCAAATCTGAATCTGATTGGCCTGGTGAGCTCTGCTGCTCCACCCTGCTGATTCAGCTGGAACCCTGCCCCACCCAACTCCTGCACCACCAGGTGCACTTTCATCGCCAGCAGCCAGCCCTGCCCACCTGCATTGCACTCTTTCTTAGAAAACTATTGAAGTTCATGGGCCCCAGGCAGGCAGCAACTGGCTTCCAGGTGCTCTGGGACTTTTGCTGAGTGGCTCCGGGCTCAGCACTGGCTCAAAACCAGAGTCTACATTAACCTGGTGACTACAACTCTTCCCAATCTAGTGACTCCCTGACACCCTACTTCACCCAACTTGTGTACCTCATGAGGATTTATCAGTGGCTCAACCTTAAGGGAGCCAGCAGGCAGGTGACAGCAGGCCTTGGGGTGTCCTAACTTTTTGCAGAGCTACCCCAGGCCCAGTACTGGTGGCAGATGTCCTTGGTTCACAGAGTGGCCTCTCCCACATGCCTCCAACTTTAGCACAGGCAGCAAACAACCGCAGGTTGCTTTGTAGCTTCTACCAGGTAGTCACTGAACAGTCACAGGCAGTGGGTGACCTGGCCCTGCACTGGAGCTCCTCCCAAGCAACCTACCAGAGACAGAGTTCAAAACAATAGTTATGAAGATGCTCAAGGAACTTAGTGAGAATTTCCATAGAGAGATGGCAAGCATAAAAAAGGACATAGAAACCATAAAGAAGAACCAGAGTGAAGAATACAATAACTGAAATGAAGAATGCACTAGAAGGAATCACTAGCAGACTAGATGAAGCAGAGGACTGAATCAGCAATTTGGAAGAGAAAGTAGCAGAAAACACCCAATCAGAACAGCAAAAAGGAAAAAAGAATCCAAAAGAATGAGGAGAGTTTAAGATACCTGTGGGACAACACCAAGAGTAACGACATTTTCATCATAGGGGTACCAGAAGGAGGAGACAGAGAGCAAGAGATTGAGAACCTATTTGAAGAAATAATGACTGGAAACTTTCCTAACCTGGGAAAGGAAATAGACATACAAGTCCAGGAAGTGCAGAGGGTCCCAAACAAGATGAACCCAAACAGGCCCACACCAAGGTACATTATAATTAGAATGGCAAAAGTTAAAGACAGAGAGAATCCTAAAGCAGCAAAAGAAAGGCAACTAGTAACTTATGAGGGAGCTCCCATAAGGCTGTCAGCTGATTTCTCAACAGAAACTTTGCCAGGGCAGAAAGGAGTGGCACAAAATTTTCAACTGATGAAAAGCAAGGACCTACAACCAAGGGTACTCAACTCAGTAAGGCTATCCTTTAAAGCCGAAGGACAGGTAAAGAGCTTTCCAGACAAGAAAAAGCTTAAGGAGTTCATTGCCACCAAACCAGTATTACAAGGAATGTTAAAGGGACTTCTTTAAGATGAAAAAAAAAATCAAAATTATGAATAATGAAATGGCAATAGGTACATATCTATCAACAATTGCTTTCAATGTAAATGGATTATTTAATCAAAAGACATAGGAAGGCTGAATGGATAAGAAAACAAAACTCTTACATATGCTGCCTACAAGAGACTCACTTCAAATTGAAAGTCACACACAGGCTGAAAGTAAAGGGATGGAAAAAGATATTTCATGAAAATGGAAACAAACAAACAAAAAGGCTGGGTTAGCAATACTTACCAGACAAAATAGACTTTAAGGCTGTAAGAAGAGACAAAGAAGGACTCAGTAAATTTCTTCAGAATTTATCCAAAGAAATTCAAAATTCTACTTCCAGGGGACCTGGGCGTCCATATATTCATTGCAGCATTTTTTACAATAGCCAAGATGTGGAGGCAGCCTGGGTGTCCATCTATTGAAAAATGGATAAAGAGGGGGTGGTACATATATACAATGGAATATTGATCGGCCATGGAAGGGATGGGTTCTTGCCATCTGCGGTGGAATGGTTGGACTTGGAGGGAACTATGCTGAGTGAAGTATGTCAGACAGAGAAAGACAGATGCAATGTGATTTCACTTATGTGGAAACTAAAGAACAAAATTAACAAACACAGAAACAAACTCATAGATACAGAAAACATTTTGATGGTTGCCAGATGGGAGGGTGGGCTTGGGGGGTGTGGGTGAAAAAAGGGAAAGGGATTAAGAAGTACAAATTGGTTGTTACAAGTTATTTATGGGGATGTGTGGTATAGCATAAGGAATATAGTCAATAATATTTTAATAACTACATATGGTGTCAGAAGGGCACTAGATTTGTTGGGGTGATAGATGGGAGGGGGTTGGGGAGTAGAGTGAAAAAGGTGAAAGGATTAAGAAGTACAATTTTGTTACAAAATAGTCATGGGGATGTAAAGTAAGCATAAGGAATATAGTCAGTAATATGATAACTATGTATAGTGCCAGGTGGGTGGTCAAGGGGATCACTTCTTAAATTATATAAATATCTAACCACTATGCTGTACACCCAAAATTAATATAAAATAATATTGAATGTCAACTGTAATTGAAAATTTAAGGAGGGGGGCAATAGTGAAGGGGAATAAAATAAGAGGTCCAAATTTCCAGGTATAAAGCAAATAAGTCATGGGGATGTAACGTACAGCATGGGAAATATAGTCAATAATATTGTGATAGCATGGTGCAGTGTCAGATAGTTGCTGGACTTATCATGGTGATCACTTGTTTAGGTATATAAACGCTGAATGACTATAGTGTACTTCTGAAATTAATATAAAATTGTGTATGAGCTATATTATTAATAAAAATCTTTAAACATTTTTTTTAAAGTCTCATAACTTTCTCCTATAACCTCTACTCAGAAAGGTCATTATTGTTCACTGGTTGATTAATTGATGCAATCAACAAACCAGAGAAAAATTCATAAGGCATCTGCCCTTCCAAAGTTTCAACCTACTTGACATCACATGGATGACTAATGAGCATCTCAGGCTTAACATGTTTAAAATTGAGCTCTTGAGAGCTCACCACCTTCACTCCCCCAAACCAGGTCCTTCTGGAGTCTTCCCCATTCCCATTCATGGCGGCTCCATTCTCCCAGTTGCTTCAGCCCCAAGTCCTGAAATCGATGGTGATTCCATCCTCCCGCTCATGCTACATCCAGTCCCTTGGGAAATCCTATTGACTAGAGCATGAAAATACATCCGGAAGTTGGGCCCTTTTCCCTATTCCTCTGGCCCAAGTCACCACCCCCTTGTTCCTGGGTCACTGAAGCCGTCTCACTCCTGCGGCAGCCCACAAGCCCCCGCCCCCACAGCCTTTTCTCAGCACTGCAGCTGCAGGGGTTTTAAAGACAAAACAGATCGTGTCACTTCTCTCCTCAAAACACTCCAATGGCTTTCCATCTTATTCAGAATAAAGGTCAAATCCTGACTATGATCTACAAAGCTCTACACGACAACCACCCATTCTGATCAATTATTCCAAACATCAGACACGGTAGCACATGACCACACAGCACTTCATCCTAGCAGCAGCAGTTGCGTCCACCACTGCTGGAGCGAGACGGGCCACCACCTCCCCGCCCTGCCCAGAGCCAGCAGCACAAACTGGTCAGCTTCTCCCCATCAGAGGTGAGTCCAGCTCGCAGGGCCCAGCCCCTGACCATTGTTCTCCCAGCCTTAGGGGGTGATCGCTGTTTCCCGTAATTCTTACCTCTGTGACACCTCAGCACCCCCTTTGTCTTTTCCCTAATTCCTGGCTAACAATGCTTTATATGAAATTCTCTGTTAAAATACACATGTGGTTTCCATCTCCTGATTGGACTGTGACTGATACAAGTCCAGTTTTGAACGTCT
The DNA here is from genome assembly GCF_001890085.2 of Hipposideros armiger. Classification (NCBI taxonomy): domain Eukaryota; kingdom Metazoa; phylum Chordata; class Mammalia; order Chiroptera; family Hipposideridae; genus Hipposideros; species Hipposideros armiger. The sequence continues at coordinate 1,752,047 of NW_017731489.1, forward strand.
ACACCTACTCTGCTTGCTGCTTCGTTTGTATAATGTGACCCCATTCATTGCCGTTCGTTCAACTACTACGTGCCAAACCCAGTGTTTGTGGCTGGAACACGACAGGAAACACAAAATTATGTGTTTTACACTGTGAAGTCTTGGCTGGAGCTTACAGTGTAGTGGAGACAAATGAAATGATCACACAAGTAACTATAGAACTGCAACTGTGGAAACGCTGAGAAGACAGGTACATGGTGCTGAGTGTGTAAAAAAGGAAGACCTGACTTTCCTCAGGAAAGCCTTTCCTGAGGAAGTGATGACTGAGCAGAGGTCCAAGTTTCAGCACGCAATAACAAGACATTTGGGAAAAGGCAAGAGCTTTCTAGGCTTGGAGAAGAGCAAAGGCCACTTGGCAGGAGGCAGCGGGGCAAGGAGCCATGGCTGGGGCGCAGGTCAGGCGACCTGCCCAGCATCACGATAAAACCAGGGTCAAAGGGGGGGGGGGACTAGCCCAGATCTACGCATTTCACCACACTACCAAGCCACCCTAGCCAGCCACCATCGTCTCCTTCCCACTCCAAACTTTCCACAGGGACAGAGGTCTGTCAGTGAATGCTCACTCCAAAGGGAAAAAATCACAAAGCAGAATGTGAAAAAGGACAACGGCTTTGAGGTACAGAAACTGTCGTGGGATTCAATTGGTGGTTTCTTTGTTGAGTGTGCCCAGTCTGGGTCTGTGGCGTCTTGGGGATGCTCTCCTGAAAGGTGTGGTCCCTGGACCGGCAGCAACAGCATCTCCTGGGAATAAACTGCAAATTCTCAGGCCCCACCCAAGGCCCCTGAGTGAGAAGCTTGGGAGGTGGGGCCCGTGACCTTTAACAAGCACGAGTGTGCAGGACTTTTCCTGGACACACATTGTTTGCAGCCGTGGTACCCAAACGGCCTGACCATCCTAACCACTGGGGGACCTTGTTAAACTATTCCTGGGCTACACCCCAGTGTCTACAAAAAATCAGAATCTCAGGGTAGGAACCTCTATTTAAATGATTGGTCTTGTTTGGGAGCCACTGTTCTCCATCAAAGCAACAGTATCTGCCAGTGACCAATTAATTTTCAAATGCCATTTTTTCTTGCCAGGTAATTAATAAGTACCACAGGCTCTACAAGCCAGACTCAGTACATAATTTGATTGATATCATCTATCTTCTCAGCTCTTTAATTTTAAAATAGTGTCTTTCACAGGTTTCTTATTTTGATGTGTTTTGATGAATGTCTCCTTATCTCACAGTCTCATATCATATCCACCAAAAACTATGAGGTCTAATAAGTGCTTATCAAATTCAAACCTTATTTTAGTTGCAGTCTAAATATCTGTTTTTGAAAATGTCCCCAAGTTTCAAAATATCGAAAAGAAAAGCACCCAGCCTTGTAATACAAACATCCATCTAATTCAAAACTTTTTCCTGCTTTTGCAAGGAAATAGATTTTCTATTATAGTGATTTGGGATTGTTTTAAACAGACAACCAAATAAAAATACGGGAGGAATTAAGACAATATTATGTCTAAAAACAAAAAACAGGAAATACTTCCAGAACTGAAAAAATACATATTATCCTAAGTTCATCTTCAAACAATAGCATTTTCAAGAATTTTTCCATCTTAGAATTTTTCCATATCCTGGGATTTATGCAGCTCACCTGCAAATAATATTGATTGGCCTACCGTAGGTAAGCAAGACAAGGATATATGACTTCCCTCAAATGCCGCAGTCCCAGGGAGAAGGAACAAAAGAGTGGTTGCTATAACATAAAAAAAGACCCCAATGATTGGTTATCTTCAGACAGTTTAGTGGTGAGGCCAGCGATCTTTGTGTAAATCAGAATTTGTGAGGTAGCTGCTGCTACCACTCCAATAAACAAGGAAGCAATTTCAGTAGTTTTAAGAAAATAGAACGCATAGAAAGAAAGAAAGAAAAAATAGCCTTAGTTATGTAACTCTGCTCTGTAAGATATTAAAAAGAAACCACTAACTGTAACATTGCATAATGATGATGAATTGTTTCCTATTATATGGTACCATTATCTTCAAAGAAAAAACAAAACAAAAACCTTCTATAGAGAACAAAACCTAGAAGGCAGTATCAAGAAGGTAAACCACTTTACCTGCAAAAATAAAGGGATTAGAGAAAGTCTAAGGTCGTCCTCTTCTATAATTCTACAGAATAGGGAATTTTTTTTTAAAAAAAGATAAAAGATCCGTCTTATACCATGCAAAATAAATTTAAAATCAAAATATACTACAAAAGTATCAGAATACATATATACGAATACATATAGTGTGAGCCAAAAATACGGTGAATGTTTAAATTAAAAAAATTTATTACAGTAAAAGACATTGCCATTAATCCCCCTTAAAATACTCCCCCTTGCTTTGAACACACTCATCCCATCATTCTTGCCACTTTCTGAAGCAGCTCTGGAAGTCCTCTTTTGTGAGTGCCTTTAGTTGTGCTGTCGTGGCTGCCTCGATGTCCTGAATCATTTTGACTTTGGGGAAGAGCCAGAAGTCACACGGTGCCAGATCTGGTGAATACGGTGGATGAGGACACACTGTAATGTTTTTATTGCACAGAAATGTCCATATACCAGAAGCGATGTGTGACACGAAGCATTGTCATGATGGAGGAAGATTTATGGTCCACTTTAAAACACACCTTCTCTCAACCGTAGCTCACACCCAGCTGACTGCACTTAAGTTGAAGCTTGTCACACACTGTTACTAAGGTTTCACGCTCCGCTTCCCGTATTGAAGATCCTGCCTTTCCATTGGATGGCACTCGGCAGCAGCATTCACTGTATTTTGTGAGCACAACGGAAAGGCTCCGTGTCACGTATTGCTTCTGGTTCAGCAATTTCTGTCAAGTGAAAACATTACAGTGTGTCCTCATCCACCTTATTCACTGGATCTGGCACCGTGCGACTTCTGTATTTCAGAAGTTCTCATCTCAGCAATGTCATCTAAATATAACCTGTTCCATTTGGAAGGTCCAACACTGCAGATCCCTCTACTGCTGCTCTGGACTGGACCAGGCTCACGGGATTTGGGGGGATTCCAAGGGAAGGTGAACCTCCTCACCCAATGCCACGTGAGGGACAGAAAATGAAGTCTGGGCACCACCTAGTCCTTACAGTTTCACATCTCAGGCATCTGAAAGGTAAGCCTCAACGGAACTCGGAGGGAATGCTTACCTTTTTTTTTTTTTTTATTTAAGTCTTACACACTGGCACATTTTGTGCATGAGCAAAACCAGTAAAAGGGTTTGTAATATATTGGTAAGGGCATGGGTGAAAAGGAATTCTCATGTACTTGTCTAAGAATAATTTTCAAAAAGTTGGGAACATAACATAGTAAGCACAGGCCAAAAGATTTATTTCACTTATTGCCAAAGGATGGCAAAAGATGACAAAAGAAGGTACCAGAAAATGCTGAAGTAAGATTACACAGTCAGATGCAAAGTGGTCGGTGTCCTACAAGGCTAAACAACTGTAACCTCCCTTCTCCTACAGAAAAGCAATATGTCACTCCACCCAATAAAAATCACTTGCAGCTTATCAACATCGTATAAGCTAACATCTGGTTTTAGAGTCTGGGCCCTAATCCATCGCAAACTGAAAGCATCAGTTAGCCACTAGGTAGGTTCATTAAACGATACTCTAGCACAGTGGGTTCTAAAACATTTTGGTCTCAAGGCTCCTTCACATTTAAAAAATGAGACTCTCTAAGAGTTTTTGTTTATGTGCGTTATGCCTAATACAGCATTAGAAATTAAAACAAAACTTAAACATTAATTCACTTAAAACAATACATTCATTTACATATTAACATAAGTAACATTTTTCTTAAAACCCTTTATTTTGTTAATACAAAAAATATTAGTGAGCTCAGTGGCATTGTCTTAAAGTTTTGTAAATCACTGGGACTTCAAAATAATTTAATGACAACAATAGAGAGGTTAGAGAGGCTAGAGCAGGAATAACCGAAGACAGCTAGTAAGAGTACTGAGAACAACCTGAGTTAATCTCTAAAAATCATATATGTATGTCCTCAACCTAAGACCTTGGAAAATTCTAGAAAACATAATAGCCAAACACACTTCCCATTAGCTGCCATAATGACAGCATCACACATCATGTAGCCTTTGGAAAACTGTACTGTACATTCATAAAATAAATAAGAAAGAAAAAGGCAAATAATGTCTTAGAATTATGAAAATAGTTTCAATTTGACAGATCCCATGAAAGGGTCTTAGATACCCCTCGGGGTCTCTGGACCACACTGAGAACCACTGCTCTAGTGCGACACTGAAAGGGCACGCAGCAATACACTTTATTTTGTCTCAATATGTTTTTTTAAAAGAACATTTTTAATAAGAATGTAATTTGATATAGCCTTTTAAAGGCCACTTGATCTTTGAACCTAAGACTCTTTCCTACAGAAATGTTCACAGGTGCACACACATACACAGATACACACAGTGTATCACTGTAAATTCAGCAGTGTTCTCTGTAATGTCATTAACATTAGAGAAAAACTGGAAACAAATTTCCCCACAGGGGAATGACTTAAAAAGTAAAAGCGTTTACATATATGCATGCAGACATATGCATATATTTATGTGCACATGCACAAATACTCATGACATATTGTTAAGTCAAAAAACCTGCAAGGCAATATCTATGATTCTCTTATTTAAAAACAAAATTCATATGAGTATATTTAGATACTTGTACATACATATATTTTAAAAGTCTGGAAATACATGCCTAACTGTTAACAGTGCTGTCTCTGGAGAATATGATAAGAAGGGAATAGGGCAGAACAAACCTCACTTTTTAATTTTATATACCACTGGATTATTTGAATAAAAAAAAAAGATTTTATTGGGGAATTGGAAGAGGGGAACAGTGTTGGGGAATTGGGGAAGGGTAACAGTCAAGTTGCTGTCCTTTTGTTCTTCAGTCTAGTTGTGGAGGATGTCGCTTCACTGGCCCATGTTGGTATTATCATTGCGCTCCTCCCGGCTGAGGCAGATGGGTTGCCAGCCACTGGACGGTCACTGACGGCGGCTCTTGGCAGCTCACGCTGGCTGCCGGCCACTCAAGGTAGCTTATAGCAGCCCAGCTCCAGGTCGAGCTGTTGTTCAACATCTTAGCTGTAGAGGGCACAGCATCACTGACCCTCACATGTGGGATCCGAACTGCTGCTCAGAGTGGATGTCCCAAGCCAACTTTTAACCAACGAGCCACTCGGCAAGCCCTATTTGAATTTTTACAATGAGCATATTACTTTTGTCATCCAAAAAAAAAAAAAAGAAGAAAAAAAAGCAACTGAAAACAAGGTAACTAAGAGGCATAGCAACCAAATGCCATGTGGTATCTTGGACTGAATCATCAAACAGGACATTTGTAAAAAACTGGTAAAATCCAAATGAAGCCTATAGTTTAGATTTACAAATTAAACAGAACATAAAAAGAATCAGAAAAACATACAGACACAAACTGCGGATACCTGGGCCAGGAAATGGTGGCGGGACCCGCCACTAACCAGAAATGAGAGCCGCTAGGCTCTGGGATATGGAAACCCACACGCCACCTTCGGAAGGTCCTGAAGTGAAGACATGCTCGTTTTCCAGGCTGCTACCGAGTCTGTCACCCGGGAAGTGGCCAACAGCAGACATCTGTCACTCTTTATGAAGACTCAGGAAGAGTTACAAACATGAAAGCCACAACTGGTGTGTCCCGTCTGTGCTGCCCTGAGGGGACAACCTATGGCAACAGCTGTAATGGACGGAATTTCAACTGGCGGTTTCTCTGTCCATTCTGAATGTGTCTTATTACTCCATTCATTCAGGTGCTGCTTTTCTCCTCTCCCCAGGTGAGGCGGAAATGATGCCCGCTCCGTGTGCCGCGCCCACAAAACCTCCGGTTATGCCACCAGGACCCCGGTCTGGAGGAAGCTTGTCCCCTGAAGCTCCTGCTCCCACGGTAGCTGAAATGGCTTCTCTTCTCCCAGTGACCATGCGGTCCACTTGTGCGTCAGGCACATAGTTACTGGACAAAGGACATGGAGAGGGCAACTTCACATGCGAATGCGGTGCGGGCCGTGGGGGCTGAAGCCACCCCTGGGAAGCTGCCCGGCGCTCCACCCACGGGCTTCCTGTCCCTGCAGAGAACGTGCTGACCACCTAGCAGCGGCCAGCTCTGTGCACTCGGCCCCACCATTCCCACTGAAATTAAAATACATTGTCCATTTCAGAATTGAAATGTCTATTTTTAATGGGAAAAAAATGCTAATAATAGTAAATATAATGACTAGGTTGAGCTTTTAAGTATGTCCAAAATACAGTTTTCCAATACGGCACTTTTGATTACAAAACAAGGCGCAAAATGGAACACACAGAATGATCCTGTTATCTTAAAAAGCTATAGAAACTTAAGGATAACTATTGCATTGTTTTGTACACCTGAAACTAAAAAAAAAAAAAAAAGTTAGAGAAACTTAGTTTCTCTGATTGGATAGTTGATGACCTTACGGGATTATTAATTTTTAAAGATATAGTGTTTTCAAAAAAGTCCTTATCTTCTAGAGATATGTACTGAGATATATAGGAATAAAATAATATGCTGACTGGGCATTTGCTTCAAAATTATCTCTAGTGGGTGGGGCAGGACAGGAGGAATGGGCGAGGGATGGAAGGTTGAGAGGCATATGAGGTAAAGACCAGCCACGGATTGATAATGGGGGTGTTATTACATTACTCTCCAGACTTTTGCATATGTTTGAAATTTCCCCAAATAAAATGTTTTAAAGAGTCATAAAAAAAGAAAAAAAACTAAACAAAGATGCTTACTTAAAAAACTAAGGAATACAAAGTTTGACAATTAAGTTCGTGAACTCGTCCTAGAAAAAGTCCTCCATACCTCATTGTATCACTACGGTCACGTTTGAAGTGCTCCCCTTGGGAAGCTATGCACCGACGCCAGTGCCTAGTCCACCCTTCAAAGCAATTTCGGAACTCTTTTTCTGGAATGGCCATCAGAGCTGTTGTCCTGTTACCCTTGATGTCCTGGATATCATCAAAATGTCTTCCTTTCAATATTCCCTTTATCTTTGGGTAAAGAAAGAAGTCATTGGGGGCCAGATCAGGTGAGCAGGGAGGGTATTCCAATACAGTTATTTGTTTCCTGGCTAAAAGCTCCCTCGCAGACAGTGCCGTGTGAGCTGGTGCATTGTTGCGATGCAAGAGCCATGAATTGCTGGTGAAAGTTCAGGTCGTCTAACTTTTTCATGCAGCCTTTTCAGCACTTCCAAATAGTAAACTTGGTTAACTGTTTGTCCAGTTAGTAGAAATTCATAATGAACAATCCCTCTAATATTGAAAAAGGTTAGCAACAGCATTGTAGCAAGTTCGCGAACTTAATTGTCAGACCTTTTATAATGAAGAGATTCAGGTAAGAGTCCAGATTAAAACAGTCGACCAACAATGAAGGTAAATGAAGGTAATGTTAGGGTACCAGTGGTTTTGAGAAACTCCTCTTGAATTCCTCAAAGCGGTTCTCAAAATGTGGTCCTTCAGAGAGACCTCAGAAAATCACCTGGAAACTTACTGGAAACACCCATCTCAGGCCACATCCCAGCCTCCTTTGGGGGTGGGGCCCTACAGTCAGTTTTAACAAGCCCTCCAGGTGATTCTGATGCCCACTGAAGTGTGAGAACCACTATGAAGCTAATGAGTCTGACACGAAACAAGCAAGTCTCAGCCCAAACCAAGCCCAGAGGCAACAATCAGAAAGGTAAAGCAACTCCAGGGAAACTCTCAGGTCAGAGTCAACAAGTGACAGAAAGCCGAGGGCTCCAGCTGAGATCATCCAGTCTTAACCTTGCCCACCTCCGAAACCCAATGGTTGGTGGGGTGGGAGACCGTTCTGTCCAGGGGGGAAGCGCTCCATCCTCAGAACAAAGCCCTTTGAGACACCACTCAAAATGAACAACAACAACAAAAAATATGTAGACCAGGGACTCTAGTCATTTTGGGGAAACCTGTGGACACTGTTCAGAATCATGTTTTTAAGGGCATAAAATAAAATACACAGGATTACGAGGAACCCAGCTGTTGGAATACAGTTACTCAAGCATTAAAATAATTTAAGATAACAGTAAAAAAAAAAAAAAAGACTAAAGCCCTTGGTATTTTGGCAAGAGATGGAGTGAGGATGGGGCAGGAGCCTGGCTCTCGTGGCCACTCCCCATCTGTGTGGACAAGCCCCTTTTTCTCAAAGTAAACGTCTCTTGGACAAAAGAAAGCTTGCACAAATGTGGGAAAAATCCACACCACCTACCAGTGCATTAATCAAGTGAGCTTCTTTCGTATGTAAGCGCGATCCTTTGAGGACCACAAATAGCAGTAAAGATAATTAGTAAACTGAACAAACAGAAGAACTGGCTATCAGTGGGAAACAGAAATAACTCAAGGAGTAGAAAATAATGTGAAAATTCTAACTGGTATCCTCAGAAATGAAAGGGTACTGCATCTATGAAAAAAACACAATCAGGACAAGAAAGCCATCTTGAATATTTAAAACAAATGACTAAACTAAACAAACTTTTTATTTGAGAATAGGCAAAGCACCCTTCCTCCCCGCAAAACTCATAGAATATTTATAAATATTGACCATAGATTCCGTAAAGTGGAAACCATACAGGCTACATTCAATAATTCCTGGGTTAAATATAAAGGCCATTGCATTTGAAATTACCCGAGAAAGAAGTAACCGTCATACCAGATAAAGACTGTCAGACATAGCTAAGGCAGTGCCTTCAATTGTTAGAAAACTAGAAGGCTGAAAAGTTAAAACTTCACACAATACGCCTTAAAGCAGTGACTGTGAAGTCCCCCGAGACGGTGGTCTGTGAAGGTAGTCTGGGAGTCTGAATTCATTTACGTATTTAAGGCCTACGGAATGTGCATGCTCACCAGAGATAAAACTGCAGGCTGGAGCCCGAGTGGAGAATCTCCGCTCTGTTTATAGCACTGGCTACTTCTTCCTCATGAAATGAACGGGGCTAGGAGTCAGCCACATCTTTGAATCATATAAAAATTAAACTGAGTTCCTCGAAATCAGGCGAGGCCTCATTTGTTTTTGTGTCTTTAACCCATGCACAGTACAGGCACACCAGCAAGCACTCCCCAGCACTATGTAACCTGAGCTACAGGACTGGACAAGTAATTTCCCCAAAGACGGGCTCACGGGAGGAACCGAGGAGGCAGAGTAAAACGGTCTGTCTGGTGATGACAAGACTGGGGAAAGGCTGACCCACACGTGAACTTCATCTCAGGTCTGTGAGACCCCAGTGTCCTGTGCCAAGTGTCCCAGGGCTCACGACAGGGCCTGGCAGGCAGCGGAGAGGACGGCTGGGAGCTGCTGTCAGCTTTCTTGCCTGTCTTCTTTCAGGGAAGCTCCGTGGACTTCGATCCTCGCAATGCCAGATAACATTCATTTTTCAACAACGGCAGGCTGCTTTTTAAAAACATAGCCCCTTTTAGCTGTATGTCAAAAGGGGAGACTTCTAGCTCTAGCTAGCACAGGTGACTAGAACATAAGACCCAAATCTCTGGTATTACAGGAGACAAAAAGATCTCAGTAGCTTTTATTTAAAATATTGGGTTGTCGGAAAAGTCATGACGCATTTTTGCAACGAAAAACACAGAAAAAAAGACGTCATGACTTTTCCAACAACCCAATATTTAAAAAGGGTTCAATTACTACCTTTATAGGATGAACTTTAATTAAATCTTAAAACTGAGGTAACTGTTTCACAAACTACTGTTTTTGCTATAAAAAATTAGTTGAATCAAGTACTATGGTTTATATCCTTTTTCATAGAGAAATAAAAAAGGTCCAATTCTGAACGATACCAAAAAGAATTACTTGAATTGAATCTAAACATACACAAATGCCATATCAATATTAATATGAAATTCATTTAAATGAGTATAAATGTTCAATATTTGAGCTACTTAAGTAGTATCAATAGTTGAATTTCAAAGTGTGACTTGAAATAAACAGAGAAAATTTAAATTTCAAGAGCTTCTGATGTTAATTTAACCTGGTTTACTTTTAAACTATTTCCTCCTAGTGTTAAAGAATGATTCTTCCTCTCCTGAAGTAAAAACAAAATAACTATCTCTCCCTAACCTACAGCTTTGCTCAGCTGAATTAAACATTTGCAAAGCTTTTTTCTTTAACACTAAACCACTATCTTCAATTCTTAACTGGCCCAAGACCAGACTTCCCCACATGACAGCAATACATACAAATAAATATAAATAAAAAGTAGAATTCTGTCAGCAAATATTACGTATAATCCCAACAATACAGACACCGTCTTAAAAATCAGTTAGGTATTTATTTGCATAGATTCAAAGGAAAGACTTAAAAATCCAACACAGAATCACATGAGACTTACAATTTACGAATCCAGTTTTAAAAAGTTTCCCCACTAACTTGATGGCACTGGGTTAAGTGCTTCAGTGATGAGAGCTGACACATCACACAGTTAAACATCTTCGGTTTTCACAGTTAGGTTAGCATTAAGTCCAAAAAAGTCTTTTTTGATTATGTACCGAACACACTGCAAAATCACATTTCTTTCATGGCGAATGTCTGGAGCTAAAAGCTATAAAACAATAAAAAAAAGAGATTAGCTAGTAAATGAAAAATACCCAAGAAACACAATTTACAATACTGTGTGCCTTCCTCATGTAAAGAACACAGGACAATAAAGATGTGTATCATATTTACTAATTATTTTGCTAAAAAACAATGCAAGAGCATTTCCTGCTAACTTATACCAAGACTAGCAAGGTTTCAAAACTGTACAAATGTTAACATTTGGGGTCCTGTCTAGGAGTATCTAATAAGGGACAAAAAAAAATAGGTTTAGAAGTCTGCAGTTCTTTAATCTAAAAATCACATCAAAAGAGGATCCTACCAAACCCAGATCTGTAAACAGCGTAGAAACTGATAAGCAGATCCAGTAAATATAGTACTAGAACTAACAGGTCAAAGTCCCACCATTCCTGGGCTTTTATCACTTCCAGTTGTGCTTATTGTGCTGAAAGAAAGCTAAAAAATCCCTGGTGTTCAGAGTAAGTATATAACGAAGGGATCATATATGACCAAAAAAGATAAAGTGACCACTCAATTTGTCTTCGGAAGTCATTCATGGAGTTCGGAAACATCACAGAGGAACTTTCAGGGGAAAAGTGATTTATCACTTGTAAGGTAAATATTCTTAAAATGCAATTTTCCCTATACAGCACTGCACTTTCCAAAACAGAGTACATTTCAGATCAGTTTTTACCAGAAGCGACTGTGCCTCCATGTAACCCTCAGAGACCAGCCACAGAACACTTTAGCTAGAGCATAAGCACTGATCCGACAAAGGGAAACCAAACAGACTTTTCACAGAATGTCGACAGTTTTACCACTGCACTAAAAAATCTGGACTATTCCTATTTCTATCACTCATAGACATGAAAGCCTTGGATCTTTGAACAGCTTCAAGTTCATTACTTAGAATCAAAAGATGCATTGCTTCCTCTTTATAAATTGAAGATAACAGATTTTTTAGTATACCACACTGAGAATAAAGCCAATATATCGCACAAAACACATAAAAACCCTTTTCTACCTTCAGCTTGCTCTTGTATTTAGCTGTGCTTTCAATGAAAACTCTAAAAGTGTCAGTATACCTCAATGTACATTTCAGTACCAGTTAAACCTAGATTTTTAGTTTAAGCAGTTTTCAACATTGTAATTATTCCCTATAATTTACTAAACACAAGCCATGTGCCAAATGCAGCTCCAGAATTAAGACACACAGATGAGTCTTCAAGAAGCACATCTCCAGCAACCTTAAAAAACACAAACACACAAACCCAGTGGCTCTACCTTCCTGATGTGAGAAGAGCACAAAGATGTAAAGAAATGTAAAGAAAATGTAAAGAAAAACCACTCACCATTTCCAGGAGATATGGATGGTGTGTTCTTGGTTCAAATAATGTGTGAGAGTTGTGATGATCATTTTTCCTCTTAGGGTTTGTCTTCCTGAAACCTCTCTTCTGGCCCTCATACCTGGCTTCTGAGGAATTTCTGACAGCCTCTTTAACATCTTGACTTGGTCTCTTAGGAGTATCGCTATGAAGAAGCTGGTCTTCTGCCAGACAGTCTGCTTCAGTCTTAATGGGAACCTCTAGTTGCGATAAAAAACAAACACAAACATTTAAAAACAAAAAAGAGGAAAGCCTTCCCCAAACCCAAAATACAATAATAATACCCCCCCACCCCCAACATAATACTGGCTACTTATTAATTGAAACTAGGCATTTACAATGTATTACAGTATTTTTTGCAATTGGGAGCTGTAACTGCCAAGACTTAAGGAGATTACCACAAAGAGCTACAGAAAGAGATTCCTACAGTGGAAATAATACCAGATGGAAACTTGGATGTACAGAAACGAAGAATGGAGAGTGCCAGAACCAGTCAATATGTGGATAAATACAAAGACATTTTTTTCTTGTTTGAAAAATCTTTTAAAGATAGTAACTATTTAAAGCAAAAAATAATAAAAATGTGGGGTTTATAGTATCTGTAGAAGTAAAATCTATGATAATAGCACAAAGGAAGGGAAGAGGAAAATGTAAGTATATTGCTATAAAATTCTTGAATTATTTTTTGAAAGTATACTGTGATAAGTTAAAAGTTGCATACTATAAACTCTGACCAATTCCTATAAAATAAAACAAAGAGGTACAACTAATAAACCAATAATTGCATTGCCCTAAAAATATAGGGTTAATCCAAAGGCAAGAAAAGAAGGAAAATAGAACAAAAAAACAGATGAGACAAAAAGAAACAAATTACAGCATCAATAATTACAATATACGTGAATAGTTTAAATACCCCACTCAAAAGGCTGGGGTGAGGTCAGATTGGGGGGCGGGGGGGGGAGACCAACTACACAATATCTACAAAAATACTTTAAATTGTAGGTAGTCCTTGCTTTATACAACTTGAACTGAGATTAAAACTCAGTTACAAAGGAACAGGGCACAGCAAGAACTGCCCATATTGTCACAGGTTAAAAGTAAAAAGATGGAAGAAGATACCATGCATACACCAACCATAAGGAAGCTGGAATGGCTGTATCAACATCAGACAAAGGAGACTTCAGACTATCAAAATCAGAACAGGGACTATCACTAGCAACAAAGGACAGTTCATAATGATAAAGGAGAAAACATAGTAACAGCTAACAACAGAGTGTCTATATACATGCAGGAAAAGCTCACAAAACTGAAAGGAAAAACAGACAAATCCATTATTAAAGTTGGAGACTTGAACACTCTGCTCTCAGTGACTGAAGAACAATCAGACAAAAATGAGCAGGGATACAGAAGACCTTAGTATCACTAACATCAACTCAAACTGACAAACAGCAGCCCAGTATACGTTCTTGTCAAGTTCACATGAACATTCGCCTTGTGTTGGGCTATAAAACAAGTCTCAATAAATTGAAAAAAATAAAAGCACACCAAGGATGTTCTCTGACCATAAAAGAATTAAAGTAAAATCAATTAACAGAAAACTATCTAGAAAATCTCAAAATATTTAGAAACTAAACACACTTCTAAATAACCTGCAAATTAAAGACCAAATCAGAAAAAATGGAAAATATTTTGAAATAAGTAAACATAAAAACATAATGTGTCAAATTTGTGGGATGCAGCTAAAGCAATTCATCAAGGCAAATTTGTAGCTTTGAATATTCATATTAGAAATGAAGAAAAATCTAAACTCAGTTATCTAAGCATCCACTGTAGTGAGGTCCACAGTGAGGGGAGACAAAATAACAAAGAGTGAAAATTCAGTACATTACATTAAGCAATAGAGAAAAATCAACAAAGCCAGAAGCTGGTTCCTTGAAAAAATTAATAAAATTAAGAAATACCTAGCAACACTAATTAAGAAAAAAGGAAAAATTACCAATTAATAATATGAGGAATCAGAGACAGGACATCACTATAGATCCTACAGATATCACAAGAAAATATTACGAAAAACTCTGTACCAATAAATTAGACAACTTACATGAAACAGAAAAATTCTTTTGAAAAACACAATTTACTACAAATGACTCCAGAAAAAGTAAAATATCTGAATAGTCTATACCTATTAAGGAAATTTAATTCATAATATAAAATTTTCCCCAAAAGAAAATGCCAGGTACAGATGGCTTCACTAGTGAATTCTACAAACAATAAAAAATTATAGCGGGCCAGCCGAGTGGCTCAGCTGGTTAAGAGTGAGCTTAAGAGCACAAGCTCTGAGCAACAGGGTCACTGGTTCAATTCCCACATGAGCCAGTGAGCTTCGCCTGAGCTGCACCCGAGCTGAGCTGCCAACAGGTGGGAGGATGGCTCAGCTGGTAGTGACAGCATGTGCTTCTAATGACAAGATTACCTGTTTGATGGTGGGCTAAGCCCACCTACAGCTGGGACTGAACTCGGCACCTTGAGCTGAGCTGCTGCCCAGATGGCTCAGCGGATAGAGCGTGAGCTCTTAACAGCAAGGTTGCCGATTCGACTCCCGCATGGAAAAAAAAAAGAAATCAATTCTACACAAACCCTTAAAAAAGAGGTGAAGGAAACAGATCCCAACTCATACCAAAACCAGACAAAGCCCTTCCAAGAAAAGAAAAACACAGACCAATAACCCTCATGAAGACGGAAGCAAAAATCCTTAATAAAATACTAGCAAAATAAATACAGCAATTAAAAAGGTAATACACCGGGCCGGCCGAGTGGCGCGATGGTTAAGAGCTGGCTTGGGACGCCAGAGGGCCCCGGTTCGGATCCCACATATGAGGGCCAGTGACACTGCCCTCTACAGCTAAGATGCTGAACAACAGCTCAACCTGGAGCTGGGCTGCCGTGAGTCGCCGGCGACGGCGTAGACTGCAGCCTCTGTGGCAGTGGGTTGCCATGGGCTACCGTGAGTGGCCAGCAGCCGCAGTGAGCGGCCAGCAGCCGCAGTGAGCAGCCGTCTAGAAGCCGGTGACTGATCTGCCTCACCCGGGAAGAGCGCAATGATGGTGCCAACTTGGGCCAGTGAAGCAACGTCCTCCACAACTAGACTGAAGAACAAAAAGACAGCAACTTGTCTGTTCCCCTTCCCCCAATTCCCCAGCACTGTTCCCATCCCCCCCAATTCCCAATAAAAATCTTTAAGAAAAAAAAAAAAGGTAATACACCATGACCAAGTAGATTTTATCCCAGAAATATCAGGTTGGATTGACATTTGAAAATCAATCAATGCATGAGGTGTAATAAAAATACGGTGTTTTAACTTTAAAAAACCTTATGACAGTAAAAGACAAATGGCCATCAATCCCCCTCAAAATACTCCCCCTTGTTTCCAACACATTTATCCCCTTGTTCTTGCCACTTTCTGAAGCAGTTCTGGAAGTCCTCTTTCGTGAGTGCCTTTAGTTGTGCTGTCATGGCTGCCTTGATGTCCTGAATCATTTTGACTTTAGAGAAGAGCCAGAAACGCACAGTGCCAGATCCGGTGAATAAGGTGGATGAGGACACACCGTAATGTTTTTATCTGACAGAAATTGCCAAATACCAGAAGCGATGTGTGACACGGAGCATGGTCATGATGGAGGATGAATAACGACACACTTTAAAACACACCTTCTCTCGACCGTAGCTCACACCTGGCTGACTGCACTTAGGTTGAAGCTTGTCACACACTGTTACTAAGGTTTGATGCGCCGCTTCCTGTATTGAAGGTCCCTGCCTTTCTGTTGGATGGCACTCGGCAGCAGCATTCACTGTATTTTGTGATCACAACAGAAAGGCTCCGTGTCACACATCACTTCTGGTATATGGCAATTTCTGCGCAATAGAAACATTACGGTGCGTCCTCATCCACCTTATTCACCGGATCTGGCACCGTGTGACTTCTGGCTCTTCCCCCAAGTCAAAATGACCGTGAAAGGTAAATGTTTTTAATCAATTCAGGACATCAAGGCAGCCACAACAGCGCAACTAGACACTCACGAAAGAGGACTTCCAGAACTGCTTCAGAAAGTGGCAAGGATGATGGGATAACTGCGTTCAAAGCCTGGGGGAGTGTTTTGAGGAGGACTAACGGCAATGTGTCTTCTACAGTAATAAATTTTTTTAATTTAAACATTCACTGTATTTTTTTTATCATACCTCATATACCCATTTGTCTTTCAAGTCTAAATTGCACTTTTTAGTTTATGGCTTTTTGAATGAGTCAATTTGGAGGTGCCCCAGTCATAGCTCAACCAGTCTGAAAAAACAAGTTTTAGAGAACTGTAAAACTGCGCTTAACTTCTAATATGACAAAAACAAAAACAAAACACTAACATGCAAAACCCAGGACAGATACCAAACTAACCCATCTGAAAATACCACTCACTGAAATTTTCTTTTCTATGTATAACTTAGCAATCCTGACGGTTCCAGAACCAAGCAAAGCCTCTTCTTTTGCTTCAGTCTTTCTTGAGGGACTCTTTCCTTGTTGAAAACTCTGGAGAAGCACTAGTCACGTTTAAGATCCTCTCTATACTTTTCTGTTAATCCCTAAGCTGAGACAAATCTTAACTATGAAGATACATACAACTGCTAACATCAGTGAGAATCAGACTGCTTCGCTCCATTTAGAATCCACTTAAATAAGCAGCTTTCTAAATACTATTTCATAGTTCAGAGAAGGCCACTTCATTTCCTTGGTTTATTTATTCCAAAGTCCCTATGTGTCAATATCCTATTCCACCGCCCAGAATTAACACTAAAAGGTAGAAATCTGCTAGTGACCTGGATGGCTTAATAAAGCTCAATTCAAACTACATAAAAAATTTTGCAAGGTTTAAGAATGTGAAGCAGGGGCTTTTCCTTTAGGCAGGGCATTTTTGACAATTCGTCAAAATGAATTCACACCAAACCCAACACAATCTTTTAATAGATAATACCCTCTGTTATCTGTAAGAAAAGTCTGTGCAGGAAGACAGTCAACTCCACACAGAGGACACCTACAACGGAAGGCAGTAGAGTTGGCTTCTTTAGACTCAAGTCCCTAACCTAGGCTGACATCAGCTCCCCCACATACTAGCTTTGCAAACTTATCCTCTCTAAGCTTCAGGGTCTGTGAAATGAAGGGGCGGGACCTCAAAGATCCCTTCCAGTTCCTTTCTTCCTTCTCATTAAAAAATGGTGGCAGCCTCAAAATGAAGACATGAGTATAAAAGTACTAAATGTTTTATCTTAAGAGAGAGAAGAAAGCATTCATACAGCTTGTTTTTGTGGGATTCAGTAATCTGGTAATAGCTTTCTTTGCTATCACCTGTCATAAATACAACTGATAAGCAGGAAATGTAATATGTGTTTAAAGGATAACTTCATCTTCATATCAGTGTATTGGAAACAAGAGTAAAGAAATAAATACTGTTTTTCTTAAAATTAAAAAAAAAAAAACAAGAGGAGACAACGATCTGTTAAGGAATACTCTGATACAGCCAAAGTAGTTTCCATTTCAATATTCAAGTAGCTTGTAACCAGCTATCACCATAAGCCATAGCCCATAAAAAGAAGAAAAAATTCCTACGTTACAGACAGATCTAAACATTATTTTTCTTGTTAAAACCCAACTCTTCCTTCTTTAACATCTTCCAACTGCGCAAACACGATCTCCAGCCTGGTCAACATTAAAAGTGCTGCCACGCTGTCCAATCGCAGTCCAACCTTCCCTTCATTCCACGTATTCAGCGTCAGAGGCTACATCCTATCCCCAGGACAGCTCCTGCTGGGGTTACTCATGGTGCCCTGAGATACACAGCCCTGAACGCTCTCAGGGCTGGTGAAGCCTGAAACAGAAATGGCTCTGCAGTCAGGTTTGCACAACAGCAGGACGCAGGCTTAGTCACTGCACATGCTCGACGATTATAACCCCAGGCTGAGGGCGCCGCCGCACCGCAACAGCTCAGCGGCCCACTCACCTACCAGGCGGCCCTCACAGAGACGCTGGAGATTAAGCCGGTTCATCATCATCTTTGAAGGTAAGGCCCGTCTCAGAAAGAGTCGAAAGGATTCATTGTTTCCCACCTTGAAAGCACACGCACCAATGCAACCCCAAGTAGAGGGCTAAGGGCCGCTGTGTTCCCCAAATGACATCGTTTTTGTACGTGTGCTCTATAGAGAGCACTGCCCTAAATACACTTAAGGAATTCTATCGCTCTCTGTCATAAAGGACCTCTTTCCACCTGCCAAAGGTGCTAAGCAGGTGAGAAAAGCAGAGAGAAAAAAATAACTTTCTTCGCTGTATCTTTTAGAGTTTTCTTCAGTTCCATTAGTCAATATACTCTCTTCTCCCCATTTTTTCACTGTATTGTTCACCTTGTTCTCCCACAACAGCAATACATTTCCCGTTTCTCCAGCTTTCCTTTGCCCCATGTTTACTTTACTTCCAAATCCAATGAAAAAGGAATTTGAAGATCGAATAAAGAATGTGCAGGACTCATCTTTCCTCTGATACACACACGTGAATGGACGCTACTGATGCCCAGCGTACGTCAAAGGCAAAGAGCAGTGAAACAAACCCAAGCATCACACGGAGGCCGGGGCTCACCTTCTGGCTCGCTCTCTGACCCTGACAGGCTGCCGTAGCTGCTCATCAGTGAGCACAGGGCTGGTGTCACTTCCTTGGGGATGACAGTACGTTGTGGTTTCTCCTCTTTATCAGACTCTGAAAAAGAAAGGAAAGGAACAAAGAGTAAAGCAGGACACTCAAAACATCTACCACCACAAAAAAGAAAGCTGACAGCCCCCCAACTCCCTCGTGTGTTAGTGAGGAGAGAGAAATTTCTGATCGTTTCCTAAATCCTCCCAAAGAAATCCAGGAGGCCTGAAAAATTTCCCCTTGGTTTAAATCTTCATGGCAGAGCTGCTTGTCCCAAAGGGAAGACACAGCTCAGTCACTTATCATGCTCCACAGGTTATGGGATTTGGGGCTTCTTCAGATTAATTTAATTATACAGTCTTTGCTATTAATTTATTTACTTTATTTATGCTATTAATTAATTTTATTAAGGTAGTAGGAAGGCCAGAAATTGATTTCACTTCACTGGATTAGGATCATTGATTCACTTAAGCCATTATATAGATAAAGGCTGAGGCAAAGAGTTTTGCTGAAATTAATCTGCCCAGAGTTTCATTATTTAGAACTTCTAAGAACTTAAGCAAACCAGCCAAGCATACAAGAGCCTGCCAAAGGTGAAGTGTTTGATCAGAGCCCAGCAAGCCAACTTGTAGCCCCACGATACCACTTATTACGTTTGTTTTTGGCAACTCTAAGATGCATTAAATCTATTCTAAACAACCAGTAAATATAAAGCCTAACAAGAATGAAGACGGCAAGCAACTAGTCTATGTAATGAACCAACTCAACCCACAACCTACATGAAATGTTTCAAGGCAGCACTTGCAGTCGGCTAAGTCGGTCTGGGGGAAACGGGGTACACGTTTATGTGAACGTGGGACCACCACCTTTGGCCGGTTGAAATTAAATCCTCTCTCCTGCCCATCCACACCGCCCAGCGCCACACTCTCCAAAAACTGCTCCTTGTCAATGTTAAGCTAACTGATCACCTTTTCTCCTGGAAAAATAAAGGGAAAGGAAAACATGCAGTATGGATATGCACCTACAACTAGTGGGTTAAATTGAAATCTACGACAGTGCTAGTGCAGAACGTTCATCCCATTGTCTGAATGATGATAGGCCTTCTAAGAACCAAAGGGAGATCTACAAAGTACAATACAGTTGACTACAATGTTCCTCAAAAGCACGAGCTCATTTCATCCTTATGAGGGATCATCACTTTCACTATTAATTACAGGTGATGAAACCAAAATTCAGAGAATCTGAGTAACTTTCCCTTCAGGTAACAAAACTATACAACAACTGTGTCAAATTTAAGTCCTGGTTATGTGACTCCAAATCCCAATTCTTAGCTAGTGAGCTAGAATATCCCTACAGACATAAGGTTTTCTTCTTAAAATGAAGCCAGCCTACCAAAATGTCCTTTGATCAATAATAATACTAATAAATGTCTTCTTCCAGCTAGCGCTCCATTTCTCTGTTCCCTTTTACAGCAAAATTCCAAACGATTTGATACAATTCACCAGGGAAATCATCAGGGCCTGAAACTTCCCACAGATGTCCGACCACTCCAGAATCTGTCCTGTCCTGCAACCTGTCCATCAGGCCCCACACCTGTGAAACGTCTTCTGCAAGTTCACCTGCTTCCTCTGTGCTGCCAAATCCAGAGGTCATTTCTTGTTTCTCATCTTACTGCGCGTAGCGACAACATTTGACAGTAATCATGTTTTACTTTTAAAAACATCTTCTTCACCTGGCTTCCAGAACCCCATCACTTGGCCCCCCGTTCCTAGTCTCCCTACTGAATTCTCCTCATTGACCAACTCCCAAAATTCTCAAGTGCCCCTGGTTCCACTCCTCAGCGTGCTTTTCTCTTAATGCCTCCTCCTATGATCTCATTTTATCTCAAATCTTCAAATCCAGGTGCTGGTGAATCATAAATTTATACCTCCAGACTTCAATGTCCCCCTGAACTCCAGAATAATCTAACTGCCCGTTCAACATCACTACTCAGAGTCAAAAAGGCATCCCAAAGGCTAGTTGACAGGTCCAAAAACAAGAGAATACTACAGTTTGGCCTGTCAAACTGTATGGGATGAACAGTCTCCATACTAATATTGTAGATTTCTGTTTAATCCCGTTAGTTTGATCTCTGCTCCAGCAGTCTCCATCTCAATAAATACCAGGTCTTCCTTCTCGACGGTTAGGCCAAAACCCACCAATCATCCTTGACTCTTCTTCCTCTCAAACGCCACACCCAATCAATCAACAAGTGCTGTCAGCTCTATTTTGAAAATACATCCAGAATCAGACCTTTCTCATTACTTCCACTACAACCCCAGTACACGTCAACATTTCTTGCCTGGACAACTCAAATAGCCTCCAAAAAGATGTCCCCGATACATCCTGCCCACTGCTCCCTCCAGTCTACTCTCTACCTAAACACATAAACATAATCACATCACCTGCTCAGCCTCAGAGTCCAAGTCCCTTCCTGGCCTCTATGGCCCTACCTGATCTGGCCTTCACTTGTCTCGTAACTCAAATACTGCCACCTTCTTCCCGGCTTACTCACTCCCATCCTGCTGTTCCCCAAACACATGTGAAGCATGCTCTCACCATGGGCTGTCTGCACCTGCTGCCTCTTCTGCTTGGAAGGCTATCCCCTTGGTAGCAGCTCCTAACTATTCAGATTTCATAATGTCACCCTGTCAAGAGATGCCTTCACTGATTATATAAAATATCACACTCTTTTCTCCAACCACTATTCTCTATCCTTTTACTTAGCTTTACTCATCTTAAGTCACTTATATCAACCCACATTTATTTACTAGGTCCACCCTCCACCAGAACATAAGCTACAGCAGAGAAAGGGTTTGGCTTTGTTCACATTGTATCCTCAGAGCCCAGAACAGGACATGAGTGCTTAACAAGTATCTGAAGAACAAACTGTTGCATGAATATAGACAAGTTCAGATCCAATTCTAACATTTTACATAACCACAGTACAGTTATCACAAATTAACACTGGTATAATACTACCTAAGCTACAGATGGTATTATATTTTACCAGTGTTTCCACTAATGTCTTTTTTCTATCCAGAATACAACCCACCAAACCACATGGCATTCTGTCATCACGGCTCCTCATGTGTGTCTTCTCCAATCTATGACAATTTCTCACTATTTTCTTGTCTTTCATGAACTTGACATTTTTTAAAGATTACTGGTCAGTTCCTGTGGAATATCCCTCAGCTTGGGTCTGTCTGGTGTTTTCTGAAGATTAAACTAAGAATACTGATTTTAGGCAGTGGCCTCGTATCACATCAGCGGACCCATGACAACAACTTGACTTATTACTGGTGATGTTAACCTTGGTCACGGGGTGGTCTGCCTGGTTTCTCCACTGTGAAGTTACTGTTTTTCTCTTTCGTTATTCTATTTCTTGAAATGAGTAACTAAGTCCAGCCAACACTCAAGGAGATAGGAATTAAACTCCACCTCTTAGAGTAAGGAATATTAACATACTTTGGAGATATGCTAATTAATATTTGAGGGAGGGTTTTTTTTAAGGTTTTATTGGGGAATTGGGGAAGGGGAACAGTCGAGTTATTATCCTTCAATCTTAGTTGTGGGTGGGCATAGCCATCCCATGCTGGAGTCGAACCGGCAACCCCGTTGTTAGGAGCACGTGCTCTCACCAGCTGAGCCGTCCTGCCACCTGTTGGCAGCTCAGCGGCAGCTCAGCTCGGGCGCAGCTCACTGGCCCATGTGGGAATCGAACCGGTGGCCCTATTGCTCAGAGCTCGCACTCTTAACCAACTGAGCCACTTGGCCGGCCCTTGAGGGAGATATTTTGAGGTTATATAACTAACTTATTTTACCTTAAAGTGTTACCACTAATTTTACCATCCATCAGTGGCTCTTGCCTGAAACAGCCATTTCCTTCATCTCGTCTACAATTAACTGAAACTCTTCTATCTGAAAGGTTGCTCCTCCTCCCTCATATTTGTTTCTCTCAGTATGGACTCGTGGACATTTGTTTTATTCTTTCGGTTATAATCTATTATTAATTTTGTGGCTCGAATTGTTTCAACTTTGGATAGTGGGAGCACATTCCAGTTGGTCCCTATGTCCTTCTTACATGCCCACATCCTGATGTTTTCTAGCACTTTCTTACCGTCTGGCACTATATGAGATGCTCTAGGCTCACTTTGTCTTTTCCCTTTCCCAACTTCAGTCATTTCTCTAAAAAGCCCTGGTTCCTTTAATTGGAGAATGGTAATAACACTTTGAAAAGGGGTACTGTCCTTTTGGCTTGATCAAAACATCCTCTACAGGGCCGACTGAGTGGCTCATTGGTTCTGAGCAGCAGGGCCCCAGTTCGGATCCCACATGGGCCAGTGATGCTGCGCCCTCTACAGCTAAGATGGTGAACAGCTCGACCTGGAGCTGGGCTGCCGTGAGTTGTCGGCGATGGTGTAGGCTGCAGCCCCTGCTGCAGTGGGCTGCCGTGAGCAGCTGTCCAATGGACGGCAAGCGACTGCCTCACCCGGGAAGAGCGCAATGATCACAATACCAACATGGGCCAGTGAAGTGACGTCCTCCACAATTAGACTGAAGAACAAAATGACAGCAACTTGTGTGTTCCCCTTCCCCGATTCCCCAACGCTGTTCTCTCCCACAATTCCCCAATAAAATCTTAAAAAAACAAAACATCCTCTATAGCGATTTTTCATCTCAAAAGAAAAAGTCTGTTCCCAAAGTCCCTCGGATTTACCTAGCAGTTCTAACACAGTCATTTTTAGCAGCTATCCTGGAAAGACTACGCCGAAGGCACCTATACTGGCTGACAACATAATACTCAACAGAGTTCTCTAGTTTTTTAATAAAAACAGCCAAAACATCTCTCTAAACTAAAAACAGCATAAACATATTAGCAATGAAGATGATAAAATGAAAATTTAAAATGATTATAAAATATCAGCTTAAATAATTTCTTTGTTAAAACACCAGTGACATTTTTCTTAGGGTAAATCTCACCTCTTATACATACCATGCTCCCACTAACCAAAAAAATAATACGATAACCTAAAAATGATCACCGGACTATCAGTTTCTGGAAGGCAGGGAGCGAGTCCTCTGAACTATACCGCTGGGGAAGCCAAATGGAGGAACTGAGTAAGTCCTTATTAAAATGAAAACAGAAAAAAAAGAATGCCCTTTGAATATCTTGCTTAACTCTAAGCACTCGTCGTAAAAACTTGGCATCTGGCTTCTTTCTAAAACTTACTTCTTCCCTAGTAACACTCCTCAGCAGAAGAGGATGCGTGTGCAGTTAGATGAAGCTTCCTGATGCTACTGGAAGGAAAGGTGGTAGAAATACTTACATCCACGTTTGCATTTTTCAGAAGGGGAAATGAAATATAGCCTCAGAGGCTGAATGATATCCGTATGGGATAGCAGCATTTGGCCCTTTCATTTTTGTTTTTTTAAAGATTTTTATTGGGGAATTGGGGGATGGGAACAGCTCTGGGGAATTGGGGGAAGGGGAACAGATAAGTCGCTTTCCTTTTGTTCTTCAGTCTAGTTGTGGAGGACGTTGCTTCACTGGCTCAAGTTGGCACCATCATTGCGTTCTTCCAGGGCGAGGCAGATCAGTTGCTGGCTTCTGGACGGCCGCTCACTGCGGCTGGTGGCTACACACGGTAGCCCACGGCAACCCACTGCCACAGGGGCTGCAGCCTATGCCATCACCGGCGACTCATGGCAGCTCAGCTCCAGGTTGAGCTGTTGTTCAGCATCTTAGCAGTAGAGGGCAGTGTCACTGGCCCTCATATGTGGGATCCGAACCAGGGCCCTCTGGCGTCCCAAGCCAGCTCTTAACCAACACGCCACTCAGCCGGCCAAGCAAAAGTAAACTTGCCCCATAAGTTTTAGAGGGAATTTAAGGATAAACTATAAATGCAGTCTATGCTCTGAGGAAGAACAGTATTCCTCAGATACAATGAGTTAATATTATTTGCTCAAAGGGACTGTGTTCATGCTTAGCAGCATAAGCAACACTGGCCTCCACTGGGATTACTATTTTATAGGTAGGGAAAACAGTCACATAATTGGGCAAATTTGAATCTACAGTATCAATACATTCAGATCAATCTGAAGAATATTTTCAAGATTACATCATACTATGGAAATTATTCAACATATATTATCTTTCTTCCACATCCTGCCCGGCTCATGTACCCACCCCCAAGATTCTGAAATAATGTTTTTGACCAGAGACTCCTATTAAAAATAAAAACAGAAACATCATTCTACATTTTTACATGTTTGCATTAAAGTCTCCACAAACAAGGCTGTAAGCAGCAGCTTGGGCATCACTGTGTACACTGCTTTCCTAGTTACTCACCAGAATCTGTGTTCACCAAAACACCCAAGGGGTCTGCATTTGCCACGGGGGGGCCTTCAGGCTTCGAATCACATGGGCCACTGCCTGATCCAGTGGCCGCTCTCTGTCCTGCACGGTCATTTTTCCACTTGTGATGTCTGCCAGGACTTCTGATCTTTGCCGTCTGTGAATGTCTGGACATCCCCTTCATCTTGCTGGAGTAAAAAAAAAAAAAAAAAAATGCAATTCTGAGTCTAAAAGGCACTGATCTTCCAAGAAAAATTTGAAAAAGACTACTGAATGCAAAAGAAACCTAGCTGTCAATTAATCACTTGTAGCCTAATACATTAAAGAGACCAGAATAAAATAAATTCAATGGCTTCCAAAGACACAGAACTCTATGGAAGAACTTTAAAAGAATAACATACCACAATATACCATATTTTATTGACTCCAAGGTGCACATTTCCTCCCCTATTTTAACCCCTCTGAACGTGAGCTATGCTGTATAATCAACAGCAGGGGGACTGAACTGGCAGCATTCTTTCATTCCTATTGTACACAGAAGTGTTTCTTAGACTTTATAAAGTATGTTAACTCTTGTCTACTCATTTTTAAGGAGACTTAAAGTTTCTGAAGCATTTACAAATATGCTGCCTTGTTTGATCTTCAAGAAAGCCCTTTGAAATTGATTAGACAGGTGCTATTCACTTTAAGGAGGGTAAACTTAAAGATATAGACTAAGCACAACTGCACAGCCAGCTCAAATCAAGTGCCCTCTCAACCGCTAAAATTACTCCTCTTTGAAGGAAAACAAATACTTATGTGAGCACATTCTAATGTAAACTATGTGTAGAAAAAAAGGCCATTAAGAAAAGGTTTATTACATACATTCTTGTATTATATACAAGGTATCCTTTGGTGGGGTTGAGTTTTCACAAAAATACACGTTTATCCTAATTTGTCATTTATTGGGTAAAATTCCTTCTTTAATTAATAATGGAGGCTGCAGTTAGGAGTCCACAAGTTAGAAATATGGGCTCAACTCCCAATCTTGCCACTCAGTAGTTGTGTCTCTTGGGCGATACTACTATCCTTGAGTTTACTGCCTCATCTGTAGAATGGGAATCAGAGACAGAGAGAATTACTGGGAAGTGCTTTGCATCTAGAACAAGGTAACACATTGGGCCCTTAGTAAATGATAGCTATTATAATACCATTTTCTAAATAATTTGCTAACCCAACATATTCAGTTAACATCTCTGCAATACAGAGGTTCCCGTTAGAGTCACCATAATCCTTACAGAGTCTCATTCCAAAATAGCACATATATACTCCAATTTTTGCAGAAAACCATGGGCCATTTTCCAATGTCCACCCAGAGATGCTGGGCTGATGCCTCAGTAAAGGTAAAACACAGTTTCTGCCTGTGGCCCATCCCCATGGGGAAAATGAAGAGATGCCACTTTTCTTGGGCGCCCACTCAGGCGCTTTCCCTGTGTCCACTCGGAGACGATGCCTGCATCTGAGCACAGCTGGCTTCTGAATGATCATCTCTAAGGTTATCACTAATGAGCAATGAGTTACGGATGATCCGTAACTGATGAGATCGGTAAGACTTGGTTGAAAAAGTGGCATAATTAGTGTCTGCATCCCACCCCACCTTTAAGGGAGTAGTTCTGTTACACCACTGATAATCTTTTAAAAGGAAAGTTTATTTAATCAACACTTAAAAATAATTACACAGAGTATAATGTAAATAAAAATATAGATGCACCTGAAGTAGAGAGATTAGGAATAATCATAAAAAGCTAATAGAGAGGAAAATAGAATATTAAAAATTATTCAATTAAGCCAAAAGAAGGCAAGAAAGGAAACAAATAGGACAAACAAAAACAACAAACAGGGGCCGGCTGGGTGGCTCAGTTGGTTAGAACACAAGCTCTGAGCAACAGGGTGGCTGGTTCGATTCCCACATGGGCCAGTGAGCTGCGCCCGAGCTGAGCTGCCAACGGGCGGCCGGATGCTCAGCTGGTGAGAGCACGTGCTCTTAAAAACAAGGCAGTTCAACCCCCACATGGGATGGTGGGCTGCGCCACCCCGCCACAACTACATTGAAAGAGGGGATTGGGTTTGGAGCTGAGCTGCACCCTTCACAACTAAGAATGAAGGACAACAACTTGACTTGAAGCTGATGGATCCTGGGAAAAACACACTGTTCCACAATAAAGTTTAAAATAACAAAACAAAACAAATAGGACAATAGTAGACTGAAACCAACTATATTAGTAATAACCTTAAATGTAAATAAACTAACCCCTAGCTAAAAAACAAAGATTTTCAGCCTGGATTATAAAAAAATTAGACCAAGTTATATATTCTATAAAGACACTTTTAAATACACAGACCCAAAAGTTGAAAAGAGGTTGAAAACACTCCCCTTCCCCCGCTGCATCACCCTGAACCCTTGTCATAAGTCGGGTGACTGTTTATCAGATCTGTTGGTGGCACTGACCAACACTAAGATCTTCATCACTCCTTCTTAGCTATTCTAGAACCGTTGCATTTTCATATTTAAAGCTGTTCAATTTTAAAGGTTATCAATATCGCACTTTTCCACCACCCTAACAAAAAAACCAAAAAAAATCCTCCACAAAAAAAATCCAACTGGCTAGGATTTTGATTGGGATCAACAAAGCACAAAAAACATGAAGAAAATAATACCAAGGCACATCATAATAAAATTGTTCAAAATCAGCGATGAAGAGAAAAAAGCAGCCAGGGAAAAAGGGCATTTTATATAAAGGAACAACATAATGACGACATTTCTCACTGGAAACAATACAAATGAGAAGACAGTGGAACAACATCTTTCAATTACTATAAATTTAAAAAAAAAATGTTAACCTAGAATTGCATATCCAGAAAAAATTTGCTTTCAAAAAGGCAGGCAAAATAAACCTTTTCAGACGCACAAAGCTTAAAGAAGTCATCTCCGGCACTATACCTTCACTACAAAAAATGTTAAAGGAAGTCTTTTAAGCAAAAGGAAAACAGTATCAGATGGAAACATGGCTTTATCTTACACTATCGAGTGGGGAGTACCAGAGACGGTAATTACACGGGCCCCCCAGCCACCAGCCATCAGCTAACCAACCCCCCACTGCGGCTGAGCCTTGTCAAGACCAGCAGGTGTGTCTAACTGACCCCAGCTAGCCCGGGGTCTGAGCGACTGCCCAGTCTTAAACAAAAAGGACACCCAATAATAGAGTGAAATGGCAAGTCACAAATTGTGAGACAATATCTGCAATACACATACTCTACTTAAAAAAGGATTGCACCAGAAAAAATAAAAATAAATAAATAAAAAATAAAAAAAGGATTGCACCTAAGTAAATAACTGCTACCAATTAAGAAAAACAACTCAATTTAAAACTGGTCAAAAATGTGAACTAGCACATCATGACAGAATATGAAAATGACCAATAAGCATATAAGGCGTCCAATATCATTAGTCCTGATGGAGATGGTATGACATGAGGAAACGGTGTAACAATACCAAGCACTGACCAGGACCCAGAGCAATTAGATGCAGTCAGTAGGAGTGTAAATTGGTACAACCGTTTGGAAAACTGTTTGGCCATGTCTACTAAAGCGAAACATGGATGGCCTATGACCTAGCGCATACACACACACACACACACACACACACACACACACACACACACACACAATCTATCTCCAAGAAAACAAGTACTTAGGTCCACAAAAAACATGTAAATGAATGTTCACAGCAGCTTTCCAAACTGGAAACCATCCAATGTCCAACAGTGAGAAGATATATATTCTCACAATTGAGGTTTATACAGCTATAAGAATGAACAATTTACAGCTACACACAATATAAATGAATCTCAAAAATAATTTTAAGCCATAGAAATCACACACCAAATACAGAGCACACGATTCCACTTATATAACGTTCCAAGAATAGGTCAAATAAATCTGTGACGGTAGAAATCAAAGAGGAGGTCACCTTTGTGGAGAGGCACTGAACTGGGGCTTAGATCTTTGTGAGGTGAAGACCTCCAGTAAACAGTCACACGCTGCATGTGACAGACCGCCAGTCAGCGATGGACCACACATACAACAGGGGTCCCGGAGGACTATAATGGAGCAGAAAAACTCCTGTCACCCAGTGACGTCGGAGACATCTAACATCACAGCACGTGTTACCCATGTCTGTGATGACGCTGTGTAAACAAACCTGTGCCGCCTGTCATCTAAAGCATCACACATACAATGACATACAGGACATAATACTTGATAATGATAAAAAATGACAATGGTATAGCTTATGTATGTACTACACCACAATTCTAATTGTTACTTTAGAATGTACTTTGCACTTATAAAAAACTGGATGTAAGGGCCGGCCGAGTGGCGCAATGGTTAAGAACTGGCTTGGGACGCCAGAGGGCCCCGGTTCGGATCCCACATATGAGGGCCAGTGACACTGCCCTCCACAGCTAAGATGCTGAACAACAGCTCAACCTGGAGCTGGGCTGCCGTGGGTGGCCGGCGAAGGCGTAGGCTGCAGCCCCTGTGGCAGTGGGTTGCCATGGGCTACTGTGTGTAGCCAGCAGCCAGCGTGAGCAGCCAGCAGCCAGCGTGAGCGGCCAGCAGCCGCAGTGAGCGGCCGTCCAGAAGCCGCCGACTGATCTGCCTCGCCCAGAAGAGCGCAATGATGGTGCCAACTTGGGCCAGTGAAGCAGCGTCCTCCACAACTAGACTGAAGAACAAAACAACAGCAACTTGTCTGTTCCCCTTCCCCCAATTCCCCAGCGCTGTTCCCATCCCCCCTATTCCCCAATAAAAATCTTTAAAAAAAAAACAACAAAAAACTGGATGTAAGACAGCACGCTGTGTTATGCTGGCAGCCAGCCTCAGACTTCACGTGTTTCCCAGTTCTCTTGATTGCATCATTTCCTCCTGTGCTTGATTTAATCTCGTGTTCCTATACAAATTCAGTGTGCGATGTGTGGAAAGCCTGCAGTCGTGCACAGTCCTGTCCAAGGCCATCGCCCCCACTGCCACTCCCTCCGTGCCTCCCCCAGAGCAGCGCCAGGTCCTGCAGGCTCCGCTCCTGGTGGGGGCCCTGCACAGGTGCACCTTACCTTTTATACCATATTTTTGCTGTGCCTTTTCTATGTCAGTTATTTAGATACACAGATACCACCGTGTTACAGCTGCCTACAGCATTCAGTACAGTGACACGCTGTACAGATGTGTGTAGCCCAGGAGCAACAGCTGTACCACACAGCCTGGGGGTGCAGTAGGCTGTATGTACCATCGAGGTGTGTGTAAGTGCGCGCTATGATGTTCACACAAGGACAAAATCACCTAATTGCACATTTCTCAAAACGTATCCTATCATTACACAGCACATGACTGTGTTATTAATCTGTGTGGGGTTTACATGGGCGTTCGAGCAGATTGGTGTATGTGTGCATGAATTCACTGACTTGTACATTTAGGATCTGTATATTTTATTTATATTAACAACACACTTCAATAAAAAATAAAATGAAAACATTCTGAAAAAAATCCTATGATGGTGAGGGGTGGTGAAAACAGCGTGTCTCCTACATTGCTGGTGGGAGAGTAACTAGCACAGCTTTGACGACCGATATTTGGCAGTTAGCTATCAATATAACAAATACACTTCTACCTGTTGAGTCAGCAAATCCGTTTCTAGGAATCCATCCTCAGATATATCTGCACATGTGTAAAATGCATGGGCAGGGCAATAATGGCAACTTTTAATTAGTAAAAGATTGGTACTGATTTAACTGTCTGTCAATAGGAAATTGGTTTAAAAAAAGACACCCCATGGGACATCCTTAAGCTTCCCACACATCCTTAAAGAATGAGGAGACTTGTTATGTGTTCATATGGGACAATCTCCAAGGAAAGTGTTTGGCTAAAAAACCCAGAAAGAAAGACGATTATCTATGTGCTGCACACTTCCGGACTATCTATGGAAGGTTAACATGGGCTGCCTTTGGGGAGAGCTGTTTAGCTGGGAGACAGAACAGAAAAGACTTGTTAATTATTATTCTCCTTGAAAACCATACAAATAGAGGGCATTACTTTTATTTTAAAATACAATTAGAATAATTTTTTAAGTAAAAGAGTTACAAAAGCAAAGATTTCGGAATTGAGAGTGTGGAGATGTTAAGACTGTGGTGTGTGCCCTTTGCATGATCTGTAAGTGCGCGTGTCTCCAGCGCGCAGCGAGGACGCACTCACCCGTACTGCGTCGTCGCCAGCACCGCCCCGCTCCTTTCCTTTTCTTCCTTTAACTTTTTCTTCCTTTCAATATTGGCCAGAGTTGGGTAGTTTCTACAAAACAAAGTCAAAAAATTATAAAAGGGCTTTTAGAATACAACTTTAGTTACAGTCAAGCAATCGCTGCATTAGCAATTTTTGTTTAACAACCAACACCATAAATCATCATAATTTATATAAACCTTTATATAAAACCTTTGATTCCTTCTAGACTAGCCACTAGTCCACAAACTTTGCTACCAGTCTATGGGTAGATAAGGAGCTTTACACTAGAATTTAATTAAATGGATCATATACTGTGCTCAAACTGATCTCATTCATCTGTTTGGTGTGTGCCCATAAGTAGTCAGAAAAAAAATAGTAAGTTTATGTACTCACTTATGCAAATAGATACGAGGTACATCCAAAGTTACCAAGATGCAGAAGAGAGAGTTCTCAAAAAAGATAGTCTATCAGGAAAGATAAGAAAAGTACACAGACAGCTTTGACAAAGGGCAAAATACAGGAAGTAACCCAAAGAATGTAAAGATTGGAAGGCGGGGAGGAAGATCATACCAAGCTGGAGAAATCCAGAAAGAAAGAAACGTGCAAGAAATTGGCAGTAAGTGGTGCGAACACAGAAATCGGAAGGAAACGCTTCCGTGATCTAAGCAGAGCAAACAGCGCAGACAAACCACAGCCTCAGAAGGAGGGCACGATCCAGGGGATGGCAAGGGGTTCATTCTGTATGAAACACGGTTACAGGCAACGCGACCAGAAAGGGAGGCTGAGGCCAAACTGTGCCCCGAATGGAAGACGAGAAAGTTCATATTTAATTCAGCGAGATGGCAAGCCACTGAAAGTTACGAACAGGGAGAGATATGTACAAGGCAGTGATTAAGATTAAAGCTGACCGCAGTGTGCAAGATGAATTGCTCCGACAAAGCTTTCTTTGTTCCTTGGCACAGTCGTATGAGAGGCAGGCACCAAACTCTGGTGGTGAGAAGAACAGATCTTAGAAGTAGAAAAAGCACAGAAAGAGGGGAACACAGACAGCTACCCTTCATCCGGGCTGCTCATCAGAGTAAATTCTGAGAAACAACACCAAATCGTGTTCTGCCATTGTTTCTACCTCCTCCTTTTTTTTTAAACATCTGCATCACTGACTTGAACGGCGCAGACAATATGAAGCCTACTGGTCGGCCACACTGGAAGACAAGAATGGAAATGACATTGAGTAAGTGGTGAAGTAATCAGAAAAAAGGCAATGGATTTCAACGAGGACAGTGAAAAGCAATCTAACGAGCCAAGAAACATAAACTCCATAAATAAAAGATGATGAATACACAAGCTATAAATAAACATTAAAAGGAAAAGATCAAGGTCGTAAGGAGAGAAAAATCTGACAGCCCGTCAGCACCACATGACTACACTTTTGGAAAGCAAACGTAATCTAAGGTTATATGAAATGGACTCTGGCCCACAGTCAAGTGTGAAATCTTCCTCTCACGATACTCAAAGTGCTCAGAAAACTCCCAGGGCACTGTGTCCAGTTTCGTATTTCTAAACTGAAAAGGAGGGCTGAGGAAACATAAAACTTGGAAGGGATTCAAAAGAGACTCAAAGATGATTAACAGGATGAAAAATAAAACCTCTGACGAAAGATGAAGGAACTGGAACTATTTGCAGCCCTTAGAAGAGAAGCGACAATAAGCGACCTCACAGGGAGGATGGCAGCCAGCTCCTCTCAGTCTGAAGACAGACTGTGCAGAAGCAGAAGGGATGAGAAAAAAGGTGCCGACTTTCACAGGCCCCACGGCGTCTGGGCATGTAACGCACAGCTAGCTACTCAACACCTTCACATCTGAGATTTGCTCATCTTACTACTTGTGTTTCTGCAGCGTTTTTCTCCTGCATACTGCAGACCCTTATGATGTTAGGCCATATGCTAAATAAGATTCGGTACTATAGGGTGCCATGTGCATGCAAGTAGATGCTACGTAAGTGCTTCTCAATGGTAAAGGACAGAAACGTGTGTTACAGCAAGTGGATTTTAGGTGAGATGTGAAAGAATTCCTTAAGAGACGTCAAGAAAGTTGAGGAAACTCCTTTGGTGGATGGAAGTCTTAAAACAGCTCCCTTTCTCTTTCTGACAGATTAAAGTATCTTTTCTAAAGCGAAGGGATCTTTCAATATTCCTTGCAAAGCTATAAGAGTCCATTGTGCAGTGCTGAAATTAATAAAAATCCTCTCCCCAAATTTATACCATTCTCACTTACACAGAACCTAAAAAGTAAAAACTAAGGAAAACAAGGGTATTAGAAGCAAATTATCCCAAAACAGGGATGCCAGAAATACAAACCCGAGTTACACACAACAAGCAGAAAGCCCCTCCAGCAATGTGATGATGAGATGTGGGAATAAGGAAAAGTCTGGAGCTTTGATAAGCTCCACAGGTCAAGTTCCTAAAGTATACTTGAAATCACAAATCCAAAGACGCTGAAAAAAATCACCAGCTGTCTTACATTGCACAGTTACATACAGATAAACCTTAGCCCAATGATTTTCTGTTAGGGAATGGATGTTGCAAAGTTATAAAGAGCGGGACAAGTGCTATTTTCATGGTGGGTTTCTCTATTTTTATCTGCTAAAACCCCTTTTCTCCCTGGGGTTCCATCGTCCCCAACACCCCAAGTGGTACTGGTCCTGAAACCACAGTCCCCTTTCCTTCTCTCTCCCCTCTTCCATTTCGTGCCCCCTTCTCTTTTCCTTCCCCTTGCTAAGCCTTAAGCATCCAGTGACAACCCTTAAGCACTAGTCATTAAATGGGCAAAATCATGCCAACCCTGATGTTGGCACGTATCATCCTGGTTACGCTCTACTCTCACTCTCGCCTCAATCCCCAAATCACTGCCCACTTACTGACTCTCCCCCAAGCCTGTTCTCCATGGAAACAGTCTGTCTACTCTCACTCAACCACACCCGCTTCAACACCAGCCACACGCCTGTGCTTTCACTTCAAAGCCTCTCTGCACTTCAAAAGGATGGAGTATTCTTTAAGGGCAGGCCCCCTCTGGTGGAATTCTGAAAGAGCTGGGCACACAATTTTAAAGGCTTTCCGCAGAGCTACAGTAACTGCTGAAATGAATGTCACAAAACTACGCCACCTAGTGGGCTCCCATCTGCTGTAAAACATGTCTCGAGGTTTCTAAAATCAAGGTTTTGGAAACAAACCTCTACCGCTGGCTTTCCCTCATGTCAAATCATACAGCATTTGTACCTCATAGGTCAAGAATTAAGGAAGAATCACCTTTTATTTTTTTTCTGATGGGATTTTTTTTTTGGCAGGTTATTAGTAGAAAGCCTTAAAGTTTCTAAGTAAATACAGTGGACACCTTTGAATTTGGCTAATCGGAAAAATATAAAGGGATAAAGGCAAAAAGGTAAAAAGGTACTTTCTTTAAAGGAACAACACACCAAGCAAATGTTCATTCAGCATTTTCTTCCAGCTCTAAAATTCTTACTGCGGGAAAAATCTTTTACAAGATTTTCTAACAAACAATCACAAAGTCTATCTTTCCTGCATGTTAAAGAATACAGTGGCTTCCTCAGAAAGAATGTAGTTCTCACCAGAAGGATAAACTTCAAGACATAAGGACTATTCTGCCATGTCACTGTGAAATTTACTCTTTTTAGGAGTTTAAATAGCATTGTTAAAAAATTGAGAACAGAAATTTACAAGTCAATGTATTTCCATAATAGGTTTTTAAAAAACTGCTATTGGCGAGAATGTAAGTGTATTTTTGAGAAATCTACCAAATGTACCAAAAGAAATGTCTCCTATACTTTTTATTAATAAAGGACACTTACAGAAATTATGTCTGAACATGGTAAAGAGCGAGAACTAGAGAAACAAGATATAGAAAAACCTCAGATGGATGCAACAAGCACCAAGAGATAATTTCACAATATCACAGCTACAAAATAACTTCATGCAAAATTGTCATCTTCACCCAATTCCCTGACTCTCATTAAGCATTTCATAATTTCACAAATCTGTAACCTCACTTACTCACTCCACACATTTTGCCCCGTCTTTTTCCCAGGTACTCTGTCCCTGTCAGTCACACCTTCAGCCTACATTCTAGAAATTGCAACTAGACTCTGTCCCCTCTGCCGCCACCTACCCCACATGAAAAGAATCACCAGTAAACATATTAAAATAAACACTTGTTCCTCTATCCTTTGTTCGGAAGGCTAGAGCTGCTTCTACATATCACTTAGAGCTCTGAACTTCAATAAGTGCCACCAAGCACTGAGGCAAGTGCTCCCACCTGTTCCCCCTTCCTTACCAATGGTCTTCAGGGATGGTCCACCAACTGTGCTGTCGCTAAAGGTGGCCAAGCAACCTGCTTCTAGCCAGTCAGAGCTACCCGCAGTCTCCGGGTGGGAGCTAAAAACAAAGCTACTGTTTTCCTAACGAGAAGGGGCAAACTCGGCTATGCGTGCCTTTTGCACTTTTCTCTTCTTCCTGCCTAGAATGTGGCTTAATACACGGATATCTGGTGGCCACGAAGATGAAAACCACCTGCTAAGAAGCAGCAGGCGAGGGCGTGTGCCGAATGGCGCTGCTGAGCAGCAAGGGCAGCCCCGGACTCGCCCTACTTGGGAAAACCCTCCCCTCTGTGCCAAGCCTGGGGGTGAGGCTGCTGTGCCGTTCCCTGGAGCACAATCTTCACACGCAAGCGCCACTGTGTTCTAGCCATCCTCTTCAACCCGGATGCTTTCCACGCCCAACGGGGCGCATCTTGATTTAAAAACTCACCTCCTAAAAGGTTTGGCCACTTCTCAGAAACTAAACACATGCTTGTCACATGACGAACCAATACCACCCCAGGTATTCCCCCAAGTCAAACGAAAACCCGCGTTCTAAGCAAAACCTGGGTACCAATGTTCATGAAGGCTCCATTCGTAATCACCAGGTACTGGGAACATCTGAAATGTCGCGCAGGTTGGAAAAGGATAAACAAGTTGTGGGACATCCATGCCATGGACCAGAATAAAAGCAACAGAACGGCGCGAACTACTTGCTGCTCCGTGCAACAGCGTGACTGAAGCGCAAACGCACTGCACTAAGTGAAAAGGTCGGACTTTCGAAAGCTACAGACTGTATGGTTCCATTTATATGCTGTTCTGCAAAGGTTCGAATATAGGAACAGAAAACAGATCAGTGGTTGCCAGGGACTGAAGGTGGGGGAAGAAGTTGACCACTGAGGGCCTGAGGGAATGTTGGGGGGTGGGTAACAGAGCCCTATTCTATATCTCGACTGTGGTGGTGATTACACAACTATATACATTTGTCAGAACTCTGCATTAAAAGGGGTGAATCTCGCTGTATGCAAAATATGCCTTAAAATGAATGGAGAGGAGAGGGCAGGTACTACACCTCTTATAAGTCTTGCAAAACAGACCGGTGGCCCTGCCTTGCAAAGATCCCAAGTATCAAGTACCCCTTCACTCGACATTATTATCCCTAATGGTTAAACTTCCTGCTTCAGCTGCTTGTGGTCTCATGGCCACATGATATACATTTATCCTACATTTCTTATTACAGTGAGAGTCTTAAAGGCAAGTCTACTGCCATCTGTTTTTGGTGACTTCTGTCACATATAGTAAAATCTCTTCCTTTTCAAATACTGAATGTTTGGCTCTGATTTTCTGCTAAACTATTGTCAAGAAGTTACTCAAAGAGGGCCATCCAAGTGGTTCAATTGGTTAAGAGTTGGCTTAAGAGCGCGAGCTCTGAGCAACACGGCTGCTGGTTCGATTCCCACATGGGCCAGTGATGCTGCGCCCAAGCTGACCTGCCAACAGGTGGCAGGATGGCTCAGCTGGTGTAACAAGACTGCTTGTTCGATGGTGGGCTACGCCCACCCATAACTAAGACGGAACTCAGCACCTTGAGCTGAGCTGCCGCCCGGATGGCTCAGTGGATAGAGCGTGCGCTCTTAACTAGGCTGCTGGTTCGATTCCCGCATGGGATGGTGACCACGCCTACCCACAACTAAGATTGTAACACAGCACCTTGAGCTTAGAGGCCACGAGCTGCCGACAGGCAGCCAGATGGCAACTGGCGCCCTCCACAACGAAGACTGAAGAACAACAACTTGGCTTGTCCCCTTCCCCAATTCCCCAACACTGTTCCTCTCCCCAATTCCCCAATAAAATCTTTAAAAAATAAAAAATGGTTCTCACTTTTGTAAAGACTGTTAAGTTATTTTTTTAAAAGACACACATGCAAAGAAGTTCATAACATGACCATAATAAGGGACAGCTATGCTAAAGAGGCAGAGGACATACCAGGTACCATATTCAAAGAAGGGCAAGGTATTCCTTTAGGCCGATAAGGGAAAACACCCCTGAAGTGGCAAGATTTCAGCTGAGCTAAAGCAGTGGGAAGAATTCCAAAGATGGAGAAGGTGCGATTTCCAGGAGCTGCAGCTTGAGGAAAGCCATTACGTATTTCGAAATACTCAGCCTCGCCACAACAAAAGCAAGTTGTATCACGAGCTCTAAACTCTGCTCACCTCCTTCTTTCCTCCCTCCATCTTGCGACCTCCTCTGGAGTGTCCAGCTTGATCTTCTTCATGCCAGGCGCGTGCATCTAGGGGAAAGCAGCCTGCTGAACATCAGGAAGCACATTCACGCTGGTGACCGATTCTCTAGCATTATGGAGGATACTGGAGACTCTGGACCCAACACTAAAGTCACTAGCAGAGATCATTTTAAAACTAAGTAAGCAGGTTTAGGCCATCCTTATTATGACCTTTCCTGTAAAGGATCAAGAAAAATTTCCTGAGTATTTAGATTAGTGCTATTAATAAGAAAAAAAGGAGTAACAATTTTGGTTACAAAGTAAATATGTCACCCATTTCTCAATTGACACTAAATATCTACATGAATGACCTAACAACCAAAATTGAGGGAGGTAGCTAAAGGAATAATGAATACATGAAACAATTTAAAGCAACATGGTGTAGAAAAACTGCCATAGAATTTGGAGTCAAGAGACTCAAGCGCCAGAATCAGTTTTGAGACCCTGGGCAAATCATCATTTTATCTGTTAAACAGGGCCAATATTTATCTACTTTAATAGTGGTTTGTGAGGATAAAATTGAATAGATATAAAAATGCCTTATGAAGTACAAAGTATTGCATGAATGCTACTTATTAGGCTATGTAAATGCAGAGCTGTTAAGATAACAGATCAATAAATAAAAAGAGCATGTGTCCAAAAAAAAAACCAAACAAAAAAAAACAACCCACAACTTACATTTCTCCAATGGAATTGGACAATCTTCTCATGTGCATTAAAAGAGCAATCTACTTCAGGACACTGTAAGAGATTTGAAAAAAAAGACTATTCCATGTTTTCCATATTAAATATACCCTATTACTACATAAACAAGACACATTCTGGTCATATTATATGGTTATCCCGTGTATGTGGTGTTACCAGTGTAGTTATGTTAATAGCAAAACAAAGATCGCTCCAAAATAGAGCTGCATTAAAAAGAAATGACAATTTCAGTATATAGTACAATAATACATATCACTGACTTCACTTGAATGCATGGCACCAGCAATGTTGTAAAATGTTTATTCCTAGAGTTGAGGGGCATTCCTACAAACTGAAAAGGAACCTTTTCCAAACTAAGAACTTTCTTTTTAACTTTACTTCTCAAATACTCTGGTTAAAAAATTGTGTTTAAGTACTTAATAAGGTCCAGACCATCCTTAAAGTGTGATGGGCCATGGCACATTCTACAGTGCAGTCAAATGGCCAAGGGCAGCACTGAAGGAAAAGGAACTCACGAGGTGCACAGAGCCCCTGGAAGGGAGAACCAGCCCTCTCACACAGAAGAGGGGCCCCACATGTACTAACAGCTGCCAGGCCTCCCTTCTTTACTAACATCTACCTCTTCCTGAAGCGGTGGGCTCCCCACCCTCAAACTGCAATCCCAGGGTGACTGTCCCAATTTGTCAGGTCATCGAACATTTCTATGAACTATAAACTTTTAAGGAAAAGAAGCTCAGAATTTATACCAAATCTACCCATTTTGCGCAATAAATTTCAAAACAACCAAGAAAACGTACTTTTGTATGTTCAGACATGTGTTTATCATACTTTTCTTGATTTTTAAAACCACGATCACAGGTATCACAAAAATAGTGAAAAACTGGTTCCTTTCTTTTCTGTAAACAAAAATGAAGAGGCATTAGGCTTTTGATGAAAAATTTTTAATCAATAATAAAAATATAACTATCCTTCTAGTAATATATATTTTGATTTTTCACATTACCCTTATACATGGGAGAAACTCCTGAAGACATTTCTAATGAAGGGACAATTCTGTTTCTTTCTTTTATTTTACTTTGAGCAAATATATTAGGAAGAGCCAAGCACAACAAAAGTTTTTAAATCTGAGTAGAGCTAATATAAATAGTGAATAGATTGCAAAATCGTAATCTAAGACTTATAGCATACGTCAAGATAATCTAAAAATAAATACTGTGTAAAAACAGCATTTCATCTTTTAAGAAAAACTACTACATATAGGTATATATTATATATACATACACATACCACAGAAGGGGAAAAAAGAATCATTTAGGTAAAGATTAACTATTTTTATTGCCAATTTGCCAGTTTTATGCTTAAACATAAAACAAAAAGAGTACTACAATGATAAACCATATAGGAAATAGTCTTCATTTGTTAAATGTTCAGATAATGAAATATAGAACATAGCACACTTCTGCAATATTTTCTTAATATTAGCTACATATTTTCACGCCAAAATAAAAGATACTAATTTTATACTGCAGACCTTACTCAACTTATTCTAAACTAATGACATTATTTATAACTTTAAAAGTTGAAAGACCAGGTGGTAAGCTACATCAGAATAAAGGAAGCCCATTTTAAGACCTGGTTTCTGAACATAACCAAGAGTTGTTTCTCATTAAAAAGAATACAACTGATTTTTTTTTTCTGTATTTTAGATTTTTTTGTGGAATTGGGGGAGGGGTACAGCGCTGGGGAATCGGGGAAGGGGAACAGACAAGTTGCTGTCCTGTTCTTCTTCAGTCTAGTTGTGGAGGACGTCACTTCACTGGCCCATGTTGGTATTATCATTGCGCTCCTCCCGGGTGTGGCAGTCGCTCACCGGCCATTGGACAGCCGCTCACGGCGGCTCACGGCAGCTCACGAAAGCTCATGCCAGCTGCCCACCAGCCNGTGCTGGGCCTCACTGGGAATTTCCTTAAATTTCAGGGCTTTGTTTTAAGGCACTGAGCAGCCACTGAAGGAGGGGTTAGGGGTTGTCTCCAGAAACACATTTTATACATAGAGTTTTTTAAAAAAATAGTTGTAGTTGTCCATAATCTGTTTTACAGCTTGCTTTTTCACTTAGCTGTATATCATAAACATTAGAGCCATTTTTAATTGCAAGATGACTAGTCATTCAACCATTCCCTTGTAATCAGATAGAATTTTTGAACTGTTTTTATTTTTATAAGTTACATTACTGCTGATTAACTTGAACATAAAGCTTTTTACTTCTATTTAAAAGTAATTCTGTGCCAGGATATATTCCTAGACATCAACCAGCAATATGTGGCAAAATAATTTCCTTCTAAGATGGCTATTTGATAGGTGAAAAATCATTATCTTCTAGTTTCAATTTACATTCCTTTGATGACAAGGAAAATGTAATAGGTCTCCATATTTTTCTTTTTTTAAAAAGATTTTTATTGGCGAATTGGGGGACGGAAACAGCGCTTGGGAATTAGGATAAAGAGAACAGACAAGTTGCTGTCCTTTTTGTTCTTCAGCCTAGTTGTGGAGGACGTTGCTTCACTGGTCCAAGTTGGCACCATCATTGTGCTCTTCCCAGCGAGGCAGATCAGTTGCCAGCTTCTGGATGACCACTCACGGCGGCTGCTGGCTATACATGGGAGCCCATGGCAACCCACTGCCACAGGGGCTGCAGCCTACGCCATCGCCGGGGACACACGGCAGCCCAGCTCCAGGTTGAGCTGTTGTTCAGCATCTTAGCTGTAGAGGGCAGTGTCACTGGCCCTCATATGTGGGCCCTCTGCCGGGGCCTGCTGGCTATACATGGGAGCCCATGGCAACCCACTGCCACCCACACTGCAGCCTATGCCATCGCCAGGGACACACGGCAGCCCAGCTCCAGGTCGAGCTGTTGTTCACCATCTTAGCTGTAGAGGGCGCAGCGTCACTGGCCCTCATGTGGGATCCAAACTGGTGCCCTGCTGCTCAGAGCTGGCGTCCCAAGCCAACTCCTAACGAACGTGCCACTCGGCCGACCCACAACTGACTTTTAATTCCATCCCTCCCCTCTCAATCTTCTAGTAATATGTATATATTACATATAATTTATATACTTTTTACTTCATCGAGGTTTAATAACATTTACTCATCTGTAATCATAATTCTCAATTACATTTACTTGATACTACATTGACATGGATTCAATGTTTACACTTTCTACAATTTCTCCATTTATTTCTCAAAAAGATTTTGCTTGAAATTTTTACTTACAGCTAAGATCCTTAAAGATCCTGCTATAGCAAAGCTGTGTCAAAAGTGTATGGAAAACCCTGAGAGAGTTATGATAGCAATACAAGACAGGAAAGAGCAATACAGGGACCAAAGTGTTCCACTCAAGAACATCTTCAAAAATACCTTTAAAAAAAAATACCTTTTTCTTCTGTTTTCTACTGGGAGGGCTGTTGAAGTCAGTGACCTTTGCATCATATTTTCGTGGAAGATAAGAATGTTTAACTGAAAAACAAAAAGCGATCCATAAATGTTTGCAACAATAACAATTATTTAAACTTTTATTTGCTATAGAATGTCACAAGTACTTGAGTTTAAAACAGTGGTAACCTACCCCTTCTAGGAAGAATAGTAGTTTAAACAAATTAACAAAGATTAAGACTAGTCTACCAAATAAATATTTTTCAAATTAATACACAGTGGTAAGATTAAGTGTCCATAGATGCTTTAGGCGTCTAAGTAAAGGACAAGCTAACCTGATAAAATTCCTTGTAGTTATTTCAAACATTAGAAATGTAAACAGTAAAACCCTTAATACAGCTCTTTCGCCATCAATTTTACACCAGGAAAACAGAACCTTGTGAACTACATTTTCCCTCAGGTTCTTTTCCTTTCTTATTGCCATGACCCAACTCTGAAACCCTGACCTAGGTTATTGGGACAACCTTCTAAATTGTTTTCCAGCTCCTAAGACCTGTCTTCCAACAGGCCCTGCACACTGACACCGCAAAAATAATCCTCCAATTGTCACAATCCTGCTCAAACTCTGCAAATGACTTCCTAGCATCCTTCAATGAGGTCCCTGTTTATTTTCTCACCCTTCTCCCATACCGTCCCCCTACGCTGCCTCCGTCACACAGAACACTGCAATCAGCAGGACTCACCTTGTACTGACACACCTCTTTGCTTCTACCTAAAAAGTATCTCTTCCTAAACATCTCCCAAGACACTTCTTCCAAAAGCTTTTCCCAACTCCTCCACACTCTGAAATCACCTTCCATGTGCCTCTATCGCCAGTCACACTGTATTGTGACTTATATTTATGAACCCATCTGACCTGACAGGGTTGCCTTGGGCATACTCATATTCCCAGCATTTGGCGCACAGTAAACACTGATTTGGGTTCAATTTGGTGTAAACTGAATCTTATGCGGAGTTAGAGGATGGTTTCAAGAGACAAATCTCATGGCTTTCGATATGATCTATACGCTGACGACACCCAAGTTTACAGCTCCAGCCACACATCTCCCCTGAAAGTACAAATTACTGGCCAACTGCTTAGTCAACATCTCTGCTTGACACACATATTCAACTCCTGATCTTCTGTCCAAATCTGCTCCACCCACATCCTCCCCACTTGTTTGGCAAAAAACTTTGAAGTTATTCTTGTCTCCTCTTTACCTCACACCCATATCCAATCCTTCAGCAAACCCTACCTCCAAAATACATCTAGACTCCAACTACTTCTCATCACCTCCTGAGCTCCACCCTGGTCCAAGGCCCCGATACCTCTCACCTGGAGAACTGCGATAACTTCCTAACCCGTCTCCCTTTCAACCAATTCCCATCAGTAGTCACATTAATCCTTTTTAAACATAAATCAAATCATGTCACTCCCCTGCACCACCTATATCACAACCGTAAAAACCAAAGTCCCATCATCTCCAAGGCCCTGACAGGTCTGGCCTCTTCCCCAATTTTCTACAGTTCTACCCCGGGCTCAGACCTGCAGCCACACCGGCTTCCGTTCTGCCCTGTAGCTCCTGCCTCAAGGCCTTTGCCACTGCAGTTCCTTCCGCCTATACTCCCATTCCCCCAGATGTACCACCATCTGCTCCCTCACCGCCCTGAAGTCTCTGCTCAAATGGCACCTTCCTTACGACATTTAAAAGTGCACTACCTGTCATCCTTCTTTGCTGTCTCTCCCTCCATAGCACCCACGGCCTTCGAACACACACTGCTTCACCTTGTTTGTGTCTTCCTACACCAGAGGTTATGCTCCATAAAGATAAGGA
This sequence comes from Hipposideros armiger, assembly GCF_001890085.2. Classification (NCBI taxonomy): domain Eukaryota; kingdom Metazoa; phylum Chordata; class Mammalia; order Chiroptera; family Hipposideridae; genus Hipposideros; species Hipposideros armiger. Next base: position 1,796,229 of record NW_017731489.1, read on the forward strand.
TTTTCGTATGTTTCCTTCACTACTGATTCCCAGTTCCTGATACATCGTTGGAATTCAATGAATAACTAAGTTGAGTGAACAGGCGAGGGAAAATCCTGTCGGACAACTTGTGAGACATTAAGGACCAGGCTGCAGGAGTGCAGCGCAAAATCAGAAATGCAAAGAGAAAGGAAAAGGAGAAACGGGAGAGGGAAAAAAGGGGGGTGAGAAGAAAGGTAAGGGGGTTATGGAGAGGAGGAAGAGCCTACCCGGAGTGTTGGGGGGCTTCTGATGCCGAGGAAAACCACCAGGAGACTGTCTCCAGTACCATGATGTCGAAGCCTGGAAATTCCAGGAAGGGTTGCCGTTGATGTGAGGCTGAGACTCAAGGCGGGACTGGATGTCGAAGTGGGGCTGCGCCCCGGGAAGAATCGGGGCGTCGAAGCGGGTGTCCACGAGGGGCTGCACCTCTGAGGAAGGCTCTGTCCCTGCTACGGGAAGCGACGGCGAAGGCGGTGGTGGCGGCGGCAACATTGCCCAGAGCATCCAATTGTCCCGCAGCGGGGCAGGGTCGCTCTGAAGCCCCAACGTGGGGTTCAGCTGCGGGGCTGAAAACCACCCCGGGGAAGTCACGAAATCACTAGCGGGCTCAGCCATGCCACCCGCCAGGAAAGGAACCCAGCGTGCGAATGTGGAACAAGATTTATGCGTCACTTCCGTTATGGAGAATTACACGGCTCAGCCAACCACAGGCTGCTACGTCACTGGTCGGCGCCGGAAAAACTTTCCAGCATTTGCGACGGATCGCGGGCTGCCTTTTGGGTAGGTTTGACTGTGCGTGGATTGGCTTGCCTGCGTTAGCGGTGCCCCAGCCGCGCATGGCGAGGGATCTGATCGGCCCAGCGCTGCCTCCGGGCTTCAAGGCCCTCGGGACAGCGGAGGACAAGGAGCGGGACCCCAGCCCCGGTAAGCCGCCGCGCGTCCCCTGCTTGCCAGGCGCCCCCGCCCTCTCTCTGGCCCGGCCTTGCTCTCTGAGTCAAGATCTGAGGCCTGGGCGAGCGGAGGAGTGGGGAGTGGGCGCTGCCGCCCCAAGTAACTTTCCTTCCCAAGTCGTAGCAGAGGGGAGGAGGCCGTGGGGGCTCAGAAACGAGTTTTAGCCTGGGGATCATAATCATGTGTTCCCATTTCGCGCAAAGGGGGCTGGACGCTCTGCGAAACGATCCATACACATCCAGTCATTTAATCATCCCCGCAGCTGTATACGGTAAAGGTTATTACTGCTGTCTACGAATGAACTTCCAAAGCTATAGAAAAGTTTTGTAAGCGTTTATTTGGGTCAAATTTTTGAGGACGTGCCCTGAAGCAAGATCTCAGTGGACTGAGAAAATGCTCCAGAGAATGACAGTTTTGCAGTTCCTTTTATGTATTTAGAATCAAAGGCATAAATGTAAGGAAGTTACATGAAATCCATTGGTGGCAGATTAAGGAGGAAGGAGAAGGCAAAGCGGGAAAATCTCTTGGCTAGAATAAAAGACAACATGAGGAAACATTTCTTTTATGTTGGTGGGTACGGGATAGTTAACATTTACAGTAGAGAGAGAACAAGATAATGAGGGGCTCTGTGGTCTTGTGCTCTGGGGCCTGCAGTTGCGCCTTTGAGGGATCTAGAAAAAGAAAATTTCCTCTGATATTTCAAAGGTATACTATTCCAGTTACATAAGAACAATGGACAGGACTCACTTAAGGTACAGATTGACCTTTGTTAGCTAAGGAAGCTATAGGCCTGGGGTGTGACTACCTGCCATGACCTGTCCGCTTAGGAATTGGACATCAGACCGTCCTGTGTGCTTACTTCTGGTTACTGAGCTTGTCGGGCCTGCCATGTGGCTTCCCCTGAGTTTGTCAGGTTTATTACATAGCCTCTTTTTCGTTATAGTCGGGGATACTGAGGCCCAGGGTGTTGCCCAGATCACACAGCTAGTAATAAGTGGTAGATCCCTGATTAGAGCAAAGCCGGTAATCTTTTTTTTTTTTAAGATTTTTATTGGGTAGTTGGGGGGATGGGAACAGTGCTGGGGAATTAGGGGAAGGGGAACAGACAAGTTGCTGTCCTTTTGTTCTTCAGTCTAGTTGTGGAGGACGTTGCTTCACTGGCCCAAGTTGGCACCATCATTGCGCTCTTCCCGGGCGAGGCAGATCAGTCGCCGGCTTCTGGACGGCCGCTCACGCTGGCTGCTGGCCGCTCACGCTGGCTGCTGGCTACACACGGTAGCCCATGGCAACCCACTGCCACAGGGGCTGCAGCCTACGCCGTCGCCGGCGACTCACGGCAGCCCAGCTCCAGGTTGAGCTGTTTTTCAGCATCTTAGCTGTAGAGGGCAGTGTCACTGGCCCTCATATGTGGGATCCGAACCGGGGCCCTCTGGCGTCCCAAGCCAGCTCTTAACCATGGCGCCACTCGGCCGGCCCACAAAGCCGGTACTCTTAACGTCTGTGTCTTAATTACCTTCTGACGTACAATGCCCCCGACTCTTGGAGAAGATGCTTTGCTCTGTAGCCCCCGACCTGCCTTCCCAGCCCCTGGTTCTGTCATTGCATCTGACACACACAGCCCAGTTCTTGAACCAGTCCGAGTTTCTGCACAGTTCCTCAGTTCACTAAGCTCCTTCTGGCCTCACTCTGCACTTCTCGACATGCCTGACAAACTCCTTGAGGGCCCAACTTAAATGTCACCTCAGCGAAGCCTTACCAAGCTCTCCCAAGCATTGTCATGCCTTCCTCTTTACCCACAGGTTTTTTTTTCTACTTAATTACATCGCTTTTGATACATTGTTTTTTGAATAACTTGTTGATTTATCTGTGTCCACCATTGCACTATGTTTTTCTGGCCTTAACACAGTAGGCACTTATCATTTGCCAAATAAGTGCCTCTCAGACTCCTCCATGTATATCTATCTCCTTTAATGTTTGTTCTGATTTGTAGACTTGGACTGACTAAAGTTGGAAGAGAGTAACTCTCCCATTTCTCAGTCTAATTTGACTACCCAGGGGCCACGTTTCCACCTAGAGGTTTCCTTCCAGATCACCTTTCTGTCACAGCTCTTAAAAAGTCGGGCTTTTATTTTAGCAAGGAAGGTTCCATTCAACCATGGTTGAATAAAAGTGAGGTTAACCAAGTTTTTCAGTTGGGTTCCTACATGTATGTTGCTTTTGGTTCACCATATTCCCAGATTTTAAACTAAGGCAGGATTTGCAGGTAAGCAACCACCATCTCCCAAGTAGATATTTCTGTTATTATTTGCTTCCATCATTCTACCAGCAGTTGCTTCAGGTATTCCTTTCTTTGTCCACTGTCTCCCGTTCGCTTGTTTTGTGTGTGCATTCACTCCCACCCCCACCTTCATTCAGCACTTAACACTGCTCACCTGTGTATATCCCCCTGTACCTTGCTCCAACCTGCCTGGCACATAAAAGATCCTTGGTCATATTTGTTGAATGACTACCTTTTCATCAAGCACAATATCTTGCACATGTCATTTTTAACACATAATCCCCCTTATTATAATTCCATTCCCTTCATAACCGCCTAGATGGTTGATCCTAAAACAGTTGCCACAAATCTTGAGATACCAGATTGTGATCTCATTATTCTTCTACCTGGACTTTTAAAAAGTTTGTCAATACTAGTATCCTTGAAATTCACTATAGCCCCTGGGGCCATCTTCCAGGCGCTACCCACCTCCCTCCCCATCCCTCTTTCAACCAAAGGGTAACCACCATCCAGGTTTACAACATCATAGGTAAGTTTTGCCTGCTTTTGTGCTTTATGTAAATGGAAGAATACAGTACGAACTCTATAAATTTGACTACCCCCATTTAAGTAGAGTCATGCAGTATTTGTCCTTGTGAGACTGGCTTATTTCACCGAGCGTAAGTGTCTTCACGGGTCATCTTTGCTGTAGCAGGTGTCAGAAATCCCTGCCTTTTTACGGCTGAATAATATTCCATATATGTGTAATATTAACTGACATAATCTACAGCCTGATGAGTTTAAAACTGTTATTAACCTCCGTTTAGAGATCGTGATTATAACACAGGAAGGTTCAGTAACATCCAAGTCACACAGCTAGAACGTGGCTGCAATTCAAAGCCAGAGACTGGCCCCAGAGTGCAGTGTGACCCCTGTATACCATCCAGCTTCACCTCGTCCTCGTGCTAACTTCGCTTTAGCCACACAGGCCTTTTGGTCCCTCGAGCACGTCAGTCTTGTTTTCTCCACAGAACTTTGGCACTAGCTAGTCTTCCTTCTAGAATGTTCTCCCCTCAGGGTGTTGCATGGCCACTGTCATCTCATCATTTACGTTTCCATGCAAATGTCTTCTCAGAGAGGCCTTCCCTGACGAGTCTTTAAAATTACCCTCCCCCATATTCAGTCATCCTGTTTATTCTTTGTTACGTTCTTTCTCTGGAAGTATTTACCCAGTATTTGCTGGATGGGTGGATGGATGTTGACTGTAGAATGTTGTCTAGCGCATATACAGGCTCTGAACTCAGACTCCTGTGTTCATATCCCAGCTCCACTATTTAGTTGTGTGACGTTGGCAGGTTACTTTCTGTGCCTCAGTTTTCTCATCTGTAAGATAGAAATAATAATACTTCCCTAATAGAGCTATGGTCAGTAAAATGGGTCAATGCATGTAAGTCACATCAGAACTTGAGACATGCTTTTCTTTTATTTATTATTTTTAAGTTTTTGTTAATATTAATTGTGAGTGAATAGCATACCTGGGAAGCTCTTTGAAAAAAGGCCAACTGAGTCAAGCCATTGGGGAAACAGCCCATGAATCTTCTCTTAAAAAAATATATTGGCAATTCTGATATACATCCAACCTTGGAACTAACTATGGAAGCAGAATTTCAGCATCACTGCACAGGATCAACTTAGACAGCTGTGTCTAAGTGACATCATAACAATCATGCAGTGACATCGTGCATTGTAATTGTGCTAGAACATAAAGTGACAGCAAGTCTCTCTGTTGAGTGGCTCAGAAGAAGGAATGAAACCAGAAACCAGAATGGATAGTTTGATATTTGATATATTAGAATATGGAATGGCAAATTTGTTTGGTTCGCCCCATTATGTAAGTATTGTCTACCATATGCTGTTTGTAAGAAAAATAATATCATGAAACTGTTTCAGCAGTTGCACAAACAAAATCGTAACCAATGCAAAGATTGCAGGATGTCAGGGAAATTGTATGCTCTTGTTAGACTTATAAGTTTGGGTATTAAAGTTTTTGTGAATCTCCTCGTTATACTGTGCAAGACCTGGTTTGTGCCTTCCTGGAGTTGGAAGGACAAAACCACTCTACACAAAACAGGAGCAAATGAGATTAAATTCTGTGACAAGTGATAGCCAGCCAGTGCTGTGAATTTCAGAAAAGAACGTACAAAATGTCACTGAGGGAGTTCACTGAGACAGTTGTGACTAGTTCCGACATACACGAGAAATCTTCTCTAGTTGCAGGACCAGCCCTGCCCCCTGATTATAAAAGCAGTAGCTCAGAGTCATCAGACAGCGACGAGGACAGTAGCTCTTTGTGCGAAGAAGGAAATGGAGACTCTGAAGACAACGACACTGGCCCAACTGCAAGGTCGGTCACTTACTGAGATGGGAACCAAGCTCCAAACCTAGAATACATTGTCTGGGGCAGATGGCTAGTAAGGGGATGTCAAAATTGCATCTATACAGCACAGGAAGAAATCATTTCACATGACATTTCCCTGTGAACTATCCCTTCTACAAAAAAAGTACTCTAGTAGGACATAGCTGTGGACATATCTAGAATGTCAATAAAATCCCGAGAAAGAATTTTTCCTTAAGGTATTATTAAAGTGACTATTCTAAATAAACCATAGAATTTCTTTTTAAAAATCGTATGTGCAGTGTACATATTTTGTTTAAGTTAAATGAATGATTTCCCTCTAACCTAGCCTTACCACAGGTCCCTGGGAATAAAACATCAAATCTTTGTTTATTATTGGGTAGCAAGGTTTTTTTGATACATTTTAAAGATTATGAGACAGAAATAGCAACATTAAACCCTTCCTTAAATGAGATTAAAAGCTAGTCAAACTTTTTGCTCAAAAACTTCTAGCAAGTAGACTATTGTTGGAAACTTCATTGAGTGGCATCTTAAACACCACAGAACATATAGAAAATGGATATATTACTGCTGTAAAGAAGAAAACCAATTGGTAACATTTTAGGCCAAAAATAAATTCCAGGAAAAGATTAGAAGACTTACTGTGTATCCATTTTTTATTTGGCAAGATTATTATTTCAGTATTTATACAGCTAGTTGAAGTTACAACTTAAAATTTCTCTGTGAAAAAAATGTTGATGTAGATGTGTAAAGTTATACCACTGTGTTTTCAGAAAACAGAGGAGAAATCAAGGTGATGACGGTGATGATGATGATGATGAAGGGTTTTTTGGACCAGCCCTTCCTCCGGGATTTAAAAAACAAGATGATTCTCCTCCAAGGTGATAATGTGTAATTTTTCAGGCTAGTCTTTTCTAAAGATTTCAACCAGTGTCTGTTAATTCATTAAAAAGTCTGACATTCTTTTTTAACTTCTATGTTTATATAACATTTGAAATTCATATAATAAAAATAATTATTTAAATAATCATTTAAATAAAAATAATTATAAGTTTTTCTATAATAAAAATATTTATATGTTTATGACACTTTTATAGTTTATTTAAAAACTTCCACATCTCCTATTTGTACTCACAGACGTGTTTGTGGTGGGCTGGTTAGAACAGTATCCTTCTTTCCCCTTTTTTTTAAACAGATCAGGTTGCATACAGGGTAATGGTAGAGCTGGGGCCAACAATCCTGGTGTTTAACTTCTAATTCAGGCATTTTTAATTATTTATTGATAGAAGAAACAAATCCCCATGTGCCAAATTAGACAATTTGACTAACTTTTCTGAACCTTAAATTTGTCATGTATAAAATAACAGCACACACCTTACAGAATTGTTGTGATTGAAATTTCATATTTATGTACATATCCATGTGTCTGTATATCTTATATGGTGCCTGGCCCAGAGTAAGCACATAGTAAATATTGATTCCTGTCTTCTTGGAATTATAAAATTTTTAAATGCTGAATATGAAATTACACACTAAATTGTAATTCATAACACTATATATTAATATTTAAGAACAAGTAAAAAAGGATGTTCATTTTATAGTCAGAGTTTATCATCACATTTGTCAGCTCCTAAATTTCAGAAATAGCAGGAATACACAGTCTACTGCTTATATGACCCCCAAGCTAAGAATGATCTTTAAAGGGTCACTAAAAAAACAAAGACAAATATGTGACAGAGACCCAAATGTGGCCCTCAAAGCCTGAAATTTCCTATCTGGCCCTTTACAGAAAATTTGCTGAGAATATAATATTTCTTTTAAGAAAATAAATTATTAGATGTATAGCAGTCTCTTCTTGAGAATTCTATTTTGGTAGTAATAAAATGTATGTGTGAAATAAACAGGTGGCAGCATATAGTGTCGGCAGAACCCTTTTATGCAGCCATGAGATTTACTGTCTTTTAAGATTTTATGTATCAGTAATTTTGTCCTCACATGCCCTGAAGCCAGAGCATTGAGCTGTAATTGCATTTGTAGATCTGCTAAAAATTACACTCAGACAAAACCAAGGTAGTGCTTCCTTACTTATAAATGATAGCTAGTTTGATCTTCCTAACAATGCCAGACTGCCCTGTTTTTCATACATAAAATTATTTTGGCCCAGAAAGGTTTATGAAGCAAGAACAGAGGTTATGCAGTGGCTCGGATCAGCACCCGCACCGTCTCACTCCCAGTGCTGTTTTTCCTCTGCCAGGAGGCCTGTCTGTGAGGCTCTAAATGAACAATTGGAAAATTCAGCTTAGGACGCCAGAACCATCTTGGTTGCTAATACTGGCCCGGTAACATCTCTGGAGAGCACTTTGGTACAAAACAAGGATGAAGAAACTTAGAAGTATGAAAGAGAGTAGAAAATACCTTTTACTTTTTCTCTACACAAAGTAAGGCATACTCTTTTTAAGACCCAGAATTTAGGCGCTTCTCCCTTTTGGACTGATGATAGTTCCCTCACAATGTGGCAGTAGGGCAACTGGAAAGAAAATGAACTTTCCGTCAAGTAGACCAGGGCTCCAGCTCAACTCTGCCACTTACTGGTTTGTGTTGTCCTGGAGCATTATTTTGCTCACCTAGAAAATGGAGTGATGTGTGCCAGGCAGGGCTGCTCCAATTCCTTCAAGCAGAAAGGTGCGCTGGCTGCAGTGCGGTTAGCCTGGCATCTTTCCGGTTCCTGTGAGTCTCAGGTGAACTCTTGCCCTTGTCCATGTCCACGTGATCACTGGATTATTAGTGAGGACAATGCTAGATGTTTGTACCACCTGGCACATGTAACCGTAAACTGTTTACATCCGCTGTACACATGTGCTGTGCCTGACCTTGGAGCTCAATTTATACTTAAGTAGTTCTGGCTGTGATTATAACGCCCCTCAGGTGGTTTCCAGTGGACAGTGAATATCAAAACTGAACGCCAAGACAAAATAGAAAAATATCTTCATGGGCTTTAGTCCATAACGAGGACTCTTTAAATATATATATGTATGTATGTATGTATGTATGTATGTATGTATTTATACACACACACACACACACACACACACACACACAGAGTAATATCTTGGTTTGCGAGCATAATTCGTTCTGGAAACAAACTACTTGTATTGCAAGACATCACTCATTTACCACGTTAAAATGATTAGAAATGTTTGCTCGTCTTGCAGACACTCGCAAACCACATTATTCTCAATCCAAGGTTTTACTGTGTGTGTGTGTGTGTGTGTACACACATAGATAAGATTTTTAGTTAACATAGTTCTTTCAGGAAGTGGGCATATGCCACTACCATAAAGATTGAGAATTACTGGGTTAGTATCTAATCATAGACTAAAAAATAGAAAGTAAAAATGCAAAAATTAAACTTTTTTAGGATATTAAGTGGAAAAATACCAAGTTATAGAATTAAAAGAATATGTTAAATAAAATTCTCATTTTCAACATCTGTCATTATCTGGTTTTTTATTCTTTTTTGTGAACTTTGATTCTGAAAACTGCTTTTTTTAAAGTCAGAGAAAATGATAAAGGTACATTTTATTTTTCAGGCCTATCATAGGTCCTGCATTGCCACCTGGTTTTATTAAAGCTACACAGAAAAGTGACAAAGCCAGAGGCGACCCAGGACAAGTATCATCGCATTTCAACTCTGAGGTTTGGAAAATTTTCAAGTAAAGGATAAGATGTAGTACATTCAGCTTTGCACAGTAATAACTACAATCATTCGATTCATATGTTGTGTAAGACCCGGTCATATTCAGATTAACTTAGGATCATAGCATAGGAAGATGAAGCCAAAAGCTTGTCATAGACCTGAGGTTCTGTTAGAGGAATAACATGATGTTGGCAGGGTATTATCTACTCATGCTTCTTAAGCTTGACAGGAAGCTTCAGAGTGCTAGCAAATAGAATGTGATGAAAATGTTAAGGAATCGGTGTGATTTGACCCCGAACAGAGAAAGCTGGGGAATTTTTCAACAGTGATCTCTACCTTGAAGTGAACTCTCTCCTCCCTAGCTCTGGTCCCTCTATGTATCAGGCACTGGTGGGTAAGTAATTTTATGGAAAGATAGAGTAAATGATTTGGGAGTCCAGTGTGAAGACTGTTTTCTTGTTAGAAGGCAGGTCTTCAACAATAGCTGAGATTTATAATTTGTAAAGCATTTTTCTCGTGTGGATATTATTTTTGTCTTCTCCACGGCCTTATGAGATGGATATGATTCACATCTTACAGATGCTGAAGACCAGAGACATTGGGTGACTTACTCAAGATGGCACCATTTGTACTTACCAAAGCCAAGGCTTAAACCCAGTTCTTAAGACTTAAAGCACCCATTCATTCTGTTACCCTACGTGGCTTCCTGTATGTTTATCTCCTTAGAATTTGGCAGCTGCACTGCGGTTGTTAGTAAAGGAAATACAAAGCCATTGCCAAGATCATGAACTTCCAAGTCATTTGTTCATGCTTTCCACAATATTTATAGAGCACCTACCGTGTGTCAGGCATATAGTCACAGAAACAAATCAGTTACCAAATTCCATTGTTGCTAACCTTCAAAAGACATCCAGAATCCAGCCACATGTGCCACCACCCTGGTCCAAGTCCACATCATATGTTGCCTGTTTTATTGGTCATTGTGCTTTAGCCCGTGTTCCTCTACTGCCTCTTCTCAACATAGCAGCTAGAGCAGCCTGGGGGAATGAAGTCAGGTCATGTCACTCACACTGAAAACCATGAATCGCTGCTCTCTGCATACAGCCCAAGTCCTTACAGCCCTCTGCAGCCTGGCCTCCACGAACTCCCTGACTTTTTCTCTTATTTTGATCTGATCACATTGGCCTGCTTACTGGCCCTCCGCAGATATACCAGGCAGGCTCCTACCTCTGAGTCTTTACAAAGGTTAAGATTCTCCAAAATGGCCTTTCCCAGGTGTGTCTATGGCTGGCCTACCAGACCTTCAGGTTTTTTGCTGGAATGCCACCTCAGTGAGGTAATTTCTGACCTCCTAATTTAAAGTTGCTAATTCCTCTTCTCTTTACGTCTATCCCTGTCCCTCCTTTAATTTTCTCCATAGTACTTATCACTACCTAAGATACCATTTATTTTACTGCTTCTTTTAGTTTATTATTGACCTTTCCCCACGAGAATGTGAGTCCATGGAGGACAGAGATGTTTGTCTCATCTCCAGTAGACATTCACAGTTTTTGTTGAATGAATGAATAAGTCAGGCGCAGCCCCTGCCCTCACCGCGCTCACAGTGTAGTGGGGAGTATATACATTAGACAAATACTTTCTAATATGAGGGACTCAAAAGGTGAGACAAAATATAGCAGAACCATGACAGGAAAACTAAACTAACCTGAAGAAATGAGAAGTCTTTTTCTCTGAGAAAATGTCTAAACTGAAGATGGATGAGTGGGAGCTAGCTCAGCAAAAAGGGCAGGAAAGCTCGCTCCGGAGAGCACAGGTAGCTTATTTGAAGGCAGAGAGGAAGGAAGTTAGGGTTAAGGAAATCCGATGTGGTTAGAGTGGAAAGATGAGAAGGGTAAAAGAGAAAGGCAAGAGGCCAGAGCCACCCGAGCGAGCGTTGGATTCTGGCCGAGCTTAGTTCATTATCAGCATGCAGGTGGTTCTCTTACAGAGTTGTTGGTAGGATAAATTAGAACAGTAGGTATTCAGCTTATAATAACGCTTTATTATTACTATTGCCATCCCCACTCCTGATGCCATGAGAGTAGCTTGGAATAATTTACACCGAGTATAAGGAATCCTTTCTGGCAAGGTGGTGAAATACAGGAATGAATTACAGGTTTTGCACTCCAAATTCACCATTTTGCAAATCAGATTCACCCTTTTGCAAATCAAATTCACCTTTTTGCAAATCAAATTCATCCTTTGGCAGATCAGATTTTTCCACAAAAATGTTTTCTTAATCTTTGTGATAAAAATAAATCCAATGTTAAGTTATTGTTAAAATTAAACATTTTATTGCATGTTCTTAATAAACATAAAATACTTATTTAACATCAGAAATACTTATTTACTTCTAGCTTCATTTATAAGGTTCTCCTGCCACTGCTTGTGGTAATTTCATATACATATTCATAAAATAATTATGACAATCTGTAGGAGTTGCAACGGCATGATTAATAACATCTACTAAAATTCATGGTTTGATTGATAAGCCAAAGTATTTCTTGCGCAGAACTTAATTTTTGAAAAACGAAGGCACAATCGAAAGTTAATACACCAGCTCATGGACCGTGCCAATGGTTAGAGGACGAAATGTTCCTCTAATTGCAGCAGTAAACATTCAGGGAGTGGTGTGGCATGAAGTTATTGCACATTCTACAGTTCAAATATTTTTTGCAAATTTCTTCAGAGGTTATTGCAGAAATTGGATGGAGATAATCTGGAGGTAGTGTGGGTCGCTTTGGACAACGTAAGTCTCCACAAAACCCAGGAAGCATGTGATCTTGTTGGTCAGACAAGACACACTTTATTATGTATTCGTACCACCATACGCTCCACTGATGAACCCCATTGAAGAAGTTTTTTGAAAAATTAAGTTCTGCGCAAGAAATATTTTGGCTGACCCATCAAACCATGAACATTTACTAGATGTTATTAATCATTCCGTTGCAACTGTTACTCCTATAGATTGTCATAATTATTCTATGAATATGTATATGAGATTACCACAAGCAGCAGCAGGAGAACCGTTATAAATGAAGCTGTAAGTAAATAAATATTTCTGATGTTAAATAAGTATTTTATGTTAGTATTAAATACAAGCAATAAAATGTTTAATTTTAACAATAACTTAACATTGAATTTATTTTTATTACAAAGATTAAGAAAATGTTTTTGTGGAAAAATTTGATCTGCAAAAAGATGAATTTGATTTGCAAAAGGGTGAATTTGGAGTGCAAAACCTGTACCAGAGGACAGATTTCCAGCCACGTGAAGACTGAGCTACACATTCAGGCCAGGCTTTGCCTGCCACATTCACAGAGGAATGCTGGGGGGAAACAAGATGGCAGCAAAATTAATACACAGCTAAGCTTAAAAGGAAGAAAGGGAAATCTGCAGGTGCTGAGAACCTTGAGAGAAGTCAAAGCCAGAGCAGTAAACAAGTTCCTCAGCAGAGGGCCCCACATGAGCCCTAAAGGATTGGTCTGGGGACAGGACCCATAGGTTTGAGGTCACTTGGGCAGGGAGGGTGACTTGAACCCTCCAAATAAAACCCACAGCCTCCATGCACTGCTCTGTCTGCCTAAAGAGTACTAGAGAGATGAAACCCGCTGTCCTTAGGAAAGTCTGCATCAGTCTAGGGCCTTTTCATGCTATTTGTAACCTGCTTTCCAATGATCCACACACAAAAAGTGTGTGTCTGTCCAACTGCCTGTCTGCCTCACAGAGAGAAGGGTGGCGGGGGGCTGGGAGGAAAGGTGAATGTGCTAAAATGTTAGCAAGGGATGGATCTGGGTGAGGGTACATGGGTGTTGGTTGTACTTGTCTTGGCACTACATCTTTCAAAATAAAAATTTTGAATACTAAGTCAACTTTACTCACACCTGGAACTTTGTCCTAACTCACCTTGACAGCAAATGGGTGCTGATGTAACTCCCTAGGTGGCATCTCCTCTACTTTCTCTAGCTTCTCTTAGCAAAAGGGAAGGGGTGGAGGTGGGGTAGAGGTTGTACCACAGTATACCTGTTTAAGGTCCTCTTAGCTCTGAATACTCTGCTTTGCAATTTCCCTTTAAACCTTGTTCAAAAGACACTTCTTTTTCTGCTTTCTTATTTTCCTTTCTCAAAGACAGACTCCTCTTAGTCTCATTCACAACATACGAGTATACCCCCAAACGAAGACGTACATGATAATACTATTATAATGGTTAACATTTGTTGAGCACCTGCCGCAAACCATACACTGCAAAGCACAACAGTGGTATTTGTTTGACTTAGTTATATTTGCATAACTACATGAACTTAATTTAATCCAAACAGTCATCCTGGGGGATGGTATTTCAGCTAGAATGCTTTTAGCTGCAAGTAACAGAAAATCCAACTCAAAATGGAACTTTGTCTTAACTTCCTTAGTTAGCAGATGGGTTGTTTATATAATTTCCTGGTTGGTTTATAATCTATAATCTCCAAATAAGGAAAATATATTCCATACATAATAAGAGGTCTAGAGGCAGGGTCGTTCATTCCAGGGTTTGTTCATTTAACCGCCAAATGGATCGGCGAGGGCTGCAGTTTTTCTATCTTCTCTATCATCTACAACGTGTGCATTCCTCTTAGGCTGACCCTTTCAGGATACCAAGAAGCCTGTCAAAGTTCTAAGATTCACATGCAGGTAGAAACATCCAGACATAAAAGGGGATCGTCCGTGTCCTGTGCCCCTTTTTCAGAGGGAAGAAAACCTTCCTGGGTTTCCTGGAGACCTCTTCTCGCGTTTCTTTGGCCACATGGAATCGTAAGCCCATGCCTAAGCCAACCAGTTTTTCAAAAGGAATGAGATCAAAGTGTTTGGCTTAGAATTACCACCATTTTCCCAGGAGTTAGAGAAGGTCCCAGTTTCCTGAGAAGAAAATGGCTCCAAAAAGGATGAACAAAGACAGTGTTGTCTTAGCAAGAGAGTAGTTATTGTTGAAGCTGTTATAGTCCCCATCTGAAAGATGAAAACGAGGCCTAGAAAGGTTCAATAACAAGCATGAGGTCACAGGGATAATTATGACAAACTGAGCCCCTGAAACTTGGTCTGTCTTAACTCTGCAGCTCAAACTACAAACCAGCGGGGTGTGTATTATATTTCTGGATAAAATAACTCACCTTTTAAAAAAATTTAACTCATCCAAGACACCCACATGATTTAATACCTAGATTGATTTGGGGTTGTGATTCGGGTTTCTCATTTTCAGTTTAGTGTGTTGGACCCGATTTCCTGTTTCTTCCCCCATCTAACTATTTAGTTTATGTCTCCCAACATCCCAAGCAATTTTTATTCCTAAAAATTTCAGGCATCATTCTACTAAGACATGCTGAAATTTCCCTTCATAAAACCATCCCCTGTTAGATGGAAGTATAAAATACCATTAACTTATCCCATCATTTTAAACTTCAATGCTGTATTGCTATCATGTCTCTTATAGTTTAAAAGTTCATTATATCTTTTATATCTGCTCATGTCACCAAGTATTATAATTGCAGGGGATTTTACATCTGTTTAAGATAATGTCTTTGACATCAAAGAGTTTTTTACTGTTGCAGAGATAAGCTATAAACACTTGAAGTTAAATCACTAACAGTTGAAATAAAACAAAAGGGGCTGCTGAAGTATAAGTAGAAAAAACACTAGCTTTGATCTTAGAATATTTGCGTCTTAGATACTAGTTTTTATAACCTCAGACAGATGTTGAACCTTTCGAAATATTAACCTAGGTTTCCTCAAAAAGAAAACAAATAATGCCATTTCACAGTTTTGTTATGAGGATCAAATTGGGCATCGTATACTATAGTCCATAGTTATTGATAGAGAGATGAGGGAGAGGGGGAGAGAGGGAGGGAGGGAAGGAGGGAGGGACTGAGAATGATCCAGAGAAGCCACAAGACAGTCCATAGGTATTTGCACCAACAGCAATCACTTATAAGGGTTCAGAGAAGAAACCGCAGATGGCAAGTTACCTTTCAGTGGTTAGTGGGGACGTGTCAACAGTACAAATGATGCTGGTAGTTGGAAAAATAAGAGGAAGAAACTGCCTGTCAGAGCTGGAGGACAAATGTGTTTTATTGTTCCTTTTAATGTGTCTTATTTTTGAGGACAAGGACTGCTTTAAACCCTACTGTGTATAGCATCTAACCCTGAGGGTCACATAAAAGCCCTTTATTAAAGTGATTTATTGAGAACAAATTGAATTCAACCGTTGCAGTACTGTTACATCTTTGGGGTAGGTGAGGTATGCTGGGAATCGCATGAGCCCATTCGGGTTGGCGTTCGTGAGGAATAGCCCAGCATTGCGGTGTCAGCGGGCTGTCCTGAAACATAAAGCTGCTGCCGCTTCCAAAAACGTCTCGTTTGTGTGCATGTTATTCCGAAGAGCTTTTTCTGTGCCAGGAATGCAGATGGTCTCAACTTGTATCATCTCTGACTAATCGATAATAATTACCTAGAATATCATCGTGAGGAGAATTGTGAGGCCACATCTTTGTCCGTCAGGAAGAGAGCAGAAATAATGTGATGAGGTCTGCCGTGGGCATAGGACAAGAGGCGGGACGATCCCCACGCTGTGATTTGCCGTCTCTCTGCTGTGCACTTGACAAAGGCACAGAAAGGGTTCTCATCACTCAGTGATCACCCAGCAATATATTGCTGGCTTTTTTTTGTTTTATTGTCTCTAGGTCATCCATTTCAGCTAAATTTTAAATAATTTAGGGTCATTTTCTACAACCTGCAGCTCTGCTCTTGGTTTAAAGGGAATGTCTTGTTTCAAAAGGAAACAGAGAGCAGTGAAGACGAGAACATTGTTGGACCAATGCCTGCAAAGGGGCCGATTAACTATAGTGTGACAACAGAGTTTGAAAAAAGGGCCCAGAGAATGAAGGAAAAGCTGACTAAAGGAGATGACGTAAGTTTTAAACATATCTACTTTACTCTGAGAGATAGACTACATTAAAAATCTAAGTTTTAAAGACATTTAAAATGTGTGTGTGTGTGTGTGTGTGTGTGTGTGTGTGTGTCTGTATATATAAAGAAAATTTTGGAGCTGGGCAACCCAGAAGCTATGAAAGGAAAAAACTGGCAAGTTTGCCTGCTTAAAATTTTTTGTATAGCAAAAAATAAAGTCAACAATAAATTAGGTGCAACTACTTGTATGTGACAAAAACATCAATCCTTTCTATTAAATCCTTTGTCTTAAAGTCTGTTATTAACTTTAAAGCCTCAGTTGAGAAACATAATCACTTATAAAGTATTTTATATATACACACACACACACACTCTCTTTCCAGGCTACTTTTTTTTTTAACTTTTTGTTTTTCTTAAAGGATTCTAAACCAATTACAAGGGAGTCGTGGATGACTGAGCTTCCTCCGGAATTGAAAGGCTTTGGTCTTGGGCCCAGAACGTTTAAGAGAAGAGCTGATGACAAATCTGGAGATCGATCAGTCTGGACAGATACCCCAGCTGACCGGGAAAGGAGAGCGAAGGTGAAAGGGTTTCTTCACATATTTCTGTCCATGTTGACTCGATTTTGAAAAAACAAGGCAAAGTTATATAAGGGTACTATTTTAAAAGTATAATTCCAAAGGGGAAATACAGATGTCCCCTTGAAGGAAAGTTGGAAGGAAAGTGACACCAATTGCTTACTATTTCCCAATAAATTGTCTCAATTAAATCTCTAGAAACCCTTGAGACATGGGTTTCTTGACCTCCTTTTATAGGAGAAACAACTCTATGACGTCAACTTTTCTGGAATTACAATGCTGGTAACTGATGAACAATAATTCCATTGTAGACCTTTCCAACTTTAAATTCTTGCAGTCAGAAACTCCACAACTGGTCCTTACACAACATCATACTATCTCCATGACAGTGTATCTTTTAAAATACCTTGAAAAAACCCAACGTCTAGATAGTTAAACAATACATAGAAACTCCCAGGTGCAGTAAGGTTCATGTTACTGTCAAGATAGGCAAGAAGCACTTTCGTTACTAGTGCTAAAGACTGTGTGGTGTCACTTATGTGTGGGATCTAAAAAATAAAAATAAAAAAATAAACAAAAAAAGCAAGCTTCATGGATATAGAGAACAGATTGGTGGTTGCCTGAGGTGGGGGTGGGGGATTGGGCAAAATGGGTGAAGGGGTTCAAAAAGTACAAATTTCCAGTTATAAAATGAGTAAGTTCTAGGGATGTAATGTACAGCATGGTGACTATAGTTAATACTGTATTGCATATTTGAAAGTAGCTAGGACACTGGATCTTGAAAGTTCTCATCACAAGGGAGAAAATTGTAACTATGTATAGTGACAGATGTTAACCGAGGCTTACTGTGGTGATCATTTCACAATATATACAAATATCAGATCAGTACATTGTACACCTGAAACTAACACAATGTTATGTCAGTTATACCTCAATAAAAAAGCACTTTCATGAATAATTAAATGATTTACAAAATATATACCCAAAAAAGTATGCATAAAATGCATTATTATTTTTAAATTTTCTTTTCTTCAGTCTTTTCTATTTACTAAGAAATATTTCATAGTAAATTAGGAGTTTAGCCAATGTCCCCAGCACTACTCCTTACACTTACTCTAGCCAAAGGTTTTAATTCCGTTAACATAGCTTATTTAAATCTTAAATATTTAACTAATTGGCACCTTGTGATTATAGCTTTGTTGGTTCTGACTTAATCAATTGCACACTGAATCCATTCCACTCTGTTTATCTTGTCCCTGAGTACCTAGAATTGTGAGGATTTCTGTTTTCACTCTGTAATTATAACCTCTGCATAGGCATTCTGTTGTTTGCGGGTAATAGAAAGATGAGAAGGCTCCTTAAGGAGCCTTCACTGTAGTGGAGAATTGTTTGTGAGATGGTGTTATTCCTAAAATGTGGATGGTATGCTGAGGTCTCCGCATTTTAGCCCCCTGCCCTGAATATGTGGCAACTTCTTAGGTTCTCTTTCACCCTGAAGATGAAAGGAAATCCGAGAGTTGTAACAGGAAGGTGAGGCGAACCGACACACATGGGGGCAGAAGAGACAACAGAAGATGTGGGATAGCCGTGGGCCCCCTCTTTGCATGACTGGTGTTGGAAGGCCTGTCTAATCTCTCTTACCTGCTTTCTTGTAAAAGTAACATACTATTGGTGTTTTTATAACTTAGCCTTTAAGATTATCTCCAGAAATACAGTTAATCCCCTTGCTCACAGGGACTTTGTATCCATGCCTACAGTTACACATGTTTTTTCTGTCCTTCTGCTCCTCGCGGTGGGTGAGTAGATGCTAACCTACAGGCAGACATGCAGGGAGTCTTGTTCAGAGGAAAATGGAAATAGTAGCTCGGCAGTGCGACTGTGACAGAAGTGGTTGAGACCCAGTGACCGAGCTCTTCAGACCTAGTCCTTTTCAGGCCTGAAAACGTTTTGTTCAGTGTTTACAGTGGACTCATAAAGGGCTTATGAACACCCCTCAGATTGTCTGTGGTACTGTATTACAGCACGTAGCACCACAAACTTGCATATGTGTGGTCTGCACTGTGTAGTTTCACAAAGCTATTCGTTTTCTGGTGGTTTTGATCCTGTATAAAGTTCATGACTAATTTTTAATTTTTGTAACAGATCTTAGTCGTTTCCTTTTTTTGTTTTCCAAAATTCCTTTTTGATAGGCTGTGTCCACCACTTCAGCCCACTTGTTTATATTTGATTCCCCAGCATACATCTCCCATACGACTCCTGTTCTCACATTCACTCGGCCAACATTACCTGAAAGAAGTAAAATTGCTCTTTAGCGAGAAATAGAAGTATGATGCATAAATTAATCGAATAAGATCTGTTATGTTCTCACCTCCCAGTCCTGACTAGATATTAACTCTTAATATTAAATGGTCAGGTCTCTATCTCCATCTACCATAAAATTGTTTTTCTCTGAATATTTACAAATACAGTAGAAGCATCAGTTTTCTGGGAAATTTTTTATGGAAAAGTAAGAAATGAGCTATTCCTGTTTTTTAATGTACTTTATTAAATACAGTGTTGTTGCAGGCCATTATTAAGATAAAAGTTGTATAAGGGCCTGACTGGTTTTCTTCAGCAAATATCAACAGTATAAAAACATGCTTTGAGAACAATGGTTTTCAGTTGTTTTTATGGGAACCGTCTTCATTCCTGGTTGGCACTATGTTCTCCAGAATTTTTTTTTCTAACTAAATTTTATTGGAAGTTTACATACTTCATTTGTGTGTGTGTGCTATGGTAAATGGTTGTTTGGGGTTTTTTTTATTTCAAATTCCACTTGTTCTTTGTTGGTATATTTTGTATATTGACCTTGTATCCTGCAGCTTTGCTATACTAGTTCCAGTTTTTTTATTGAGTCATTGGGATTTTCTACATAAACAGTCTTATCGTCTGCGAATAAAGATAGTTTTATTTCTTCTTTTCCAATCTGTACACCTTTTACTTCTTTTTCATAATTTGTACCCTCAAGAGTGATTTTCAAAGTTTTGAAAATGAACACAAGATTTCTTTTTAAGCCTTATTTTTTCTGCTACATTTCATCGTTTGTCAAACTCATCTCTGAGTTCAAGACATAGGTGGTTCTTCCAGTTAGTTGAATGGCTAGAGTTGGATTTGTTTGTTTTTTTTCTTGGGTTTTTTTTCAGGAAAATCTTAGAACACTAATAGATCTCTTATCAAGTATATTAACACTTCCAGTCGGAAGAGGTTCGCCTGGCTTAGTTTAGTCTCTGATTACTCAATATGAGTAAAAATACTAGTGTTTCTTTTTTTGTTTTCTCTTAATTATATGGTTCAGTAACGTGTTATCTGTGTTCATTCCTCAGGAGACCCAAGAAGCAAAGAAGTCATTCAGTAAGAAGGATGAGGAGCGTGTATTGTCAGGAAGGGAGAAGAGATTGGCTGAGCAGGTGTCCTCGTACAATGTAAGTCAGAGAATAAAATGTACTCATATAACCTTTTTCTGTGTCTTTTAATGCTCTTCATTTGTTTTTTACTTGTTTCTCTTTCTTTCACATGTCTTCTCTTTATCTCAGTCTTTTACTATATGTCTGTCCTCAAAAATATTCAACCCTGTTGTGTATACATATTTATATAAAATCCTTTTGTGTAGTGTTTTTTCATGTATCCCATGTAATTTTTTTGGTTGTTGTGGGGTTTTTTTAAGTCATAGATCAGAAAATTAATTCGTAGAGATCAGTAGCATGTGATCAGAAAGTAAGCTCTTTGAACTCCTATAGAGCCTCAGTCCATACATGTCAAAATTATAAGCAAGTTTGGAATGTTTCATGTAAAGATTTAAATATGGAAGAAAAAATATTTTTAAAATATGGTTCAATCTAAATTTATTAACTAAACAATCAGTATTCATTTGGTATAGTGTTATTTTGTTATATTCTCTCACTTGGGGGGAATAAAAAAACAACTGGTGTTCCAGCTCAAAGAATAAATGTAATCACTAAACCCATTGACCCCTCAAAGGTGTTCAGGAAAATTACCCTCTGTTCCATTCCCAAGGTATTAGTTAATAAGTTCCACAAACATGAAAACTGTAGTGAGAACTACTTATTGGACATTTGCAGATCAGTACCACAAACGGTGAAGCACACATAAGACATTTTTGGAAAGTGACCAAAAACTCAATCCCCATGGAATATTTATGAACACTGACAAGCTCAAAAGTCATACCTTAACAAAATTGAAAGAGTCACCATTCAAGCTATATTCTCTGACCACAAGGAATTTAAGTTAAAATTCAGAAAACATAAAAGCCCTCTATACAGGGCCGGCCGAGTGGCTCAGTTGGTTAAGAGTTGGCTTGGGATGCCAGCTCTGAGCAACAGGACCCCGGTTCGGATCCCACATGAGGGCCAGTGATGCTGCGCCCTCTACAGGTAAGATGGTGAACAACAGCTCAACCTGGAGCTGGGCTGCTGTAAGTCACCGGCGACAGCGTAGGCTGCAGTGAAGCTGCCGGCAGCTACCGTGAGTGGCCGGCAGCCAGCGTGAGCTATCGTGAGCCACCATGAGTGGCCATCCAATGGCCAGTGACCAAAATCTACCTCACCCGGGAAGAGCGCAATGATCACAATACCAACATGGGCCAGTGAAGCAACGTCCTCCACAACTAGACTGAAGAACAAAAGGACAGCAACTTGTCTGTTCCCCTTCCCCCAATTTCCCAGCACTGTTCCCATCCCCCCAATTCCCCAATAAAATCTTTAAAAAAAAGCAAACCTTATACAACTGGAAATTAGAAAAATTCAAAGTTTAAACTTTCCATCAAAGAAGACATGATAATGAAAACTAGAAAATACCTAAACTTAAATGATACGAAAAGTATGAGATGCAATATAAAGCGGTACTTAGAGGCAAACTTTATAGTCATAATGAGTTATGATAGAAAAGAGTAGTCGAAAATAATTGAAAAGGCACAAGCCGTGCCTTTTTCCAAATGGGCATTTCTTATAAAACTAAGAATACACCTTCCCTGTGACTCTGCAGCTTCACCCCTGAATATTTACATAAGAGCAAATGAAAACGTGTCCACACAAAAACTTGAACCTTCTGTGTTCATAATAGCCTCAGAAAGACTTGTACAAGAATGTTCATAGATGCTTTATTCATAAGAGCTAAATTTGTAAACAGCCCAGGTGTCCACTAAAGAGAAAGAAAACCCAAACTGTGTATACAATGAAATACTGTAATACCCTGCAATAAAAAGGGACAAATTACAAGTAAATGTGACAACGTGGATGAATCTCAAAGTCGTTACACTGAATGAAAAATGTCTTACATGAGACTTCCTATCCAAATCCATACTCTATGATTCCATTTATATAATGCTGTACAATAAATAAAATGAATCTATGGTGGAAAAAAATCAGAATAGTAGCTGTTGGAGTGAGAATGGGGGGGTTCACTAGGAAGGGGCATACGGAGCTTTCTGGGGTGATGGAATTGTTCCAAATCTTGATAGAAGTTTGAATTGTAAAACTTAGTGATGGTAATATTAAGATTTGTCCATTCCATTGTGTGTAAATTTACCTTAAAAAAAATTGTAAACAAATATTGAACTCTAAGGCCAGCCAAGTGGCTCAGTTGGTTAAGAGCTGGCTCAAAAGTGCAAGCTCTGAGCAACAGCAGTTCGAGTCCCGCCCGAGCTGAGCTGCCAATAGGTGGCAGGATGGCTCAGCTGAAAAAAAACAAATATTGAACTCTAATGAAATGGATGATGAATAAAGTACTTAGGGGTATATGTAATGATGTCTGCAATTGACTCTAAAATACATCAAAAAAATTCGGGTTCTAATCTCAAGCTGAAATTTTGGTTACTTACAAGAAATACTTTTCAAAATATTAACACAGTCTTAAGACTAAACTACCCTGTAACTCTTGGTGTCGATAAATCGAACACTATTTTAAAAATATTACCATGAAGACAAAATGAAAACCAAACAAGTGGAATCTTAGTATAAATTTTCAAGAGCTACTAAAACATCCCATTTCACATAAATTGCTCTGGCTTTTATAAATTGTTATAAAACACATATATTTTTGTTAAATGATTAAATTTGGTAAGTCAGCAAATTGGCCAATTAGGAAATTGATCTCTACATGGATTTGCCTTCGGTGTGATTTTTAATGAACTGACTGATTCTAGGGTTTTTATTATTTTTTAATAGTACTAGTTTGGTCATGTATGTAACAATGTGCAAATTATGCTACACCAGACAGACAGTACAACTGAAAGAACCGATGTAACAGTTGATTTCTTTTCTCCTAACAAATTTGAGACCTTGAATTGTTTGAATTGATTATAATAGTCCAGTGGTGTATTGTGTTCCCATCTTTATTGATGTTTAATTTACTGAGGCAGATGCTTTTTTTTTTTAGATTTTATTGGGGAATTGGGGAAGGGGAACAGTGGTGGGGAATTGGGGAAGGGGAACAGCCAAGTTGTTGTCCTTCAGTCTTAGTTGTGGAGGGCGCAGCTAGCTCAGCTCCAAGTCCATTCGCCGTCTGGCTGCCCATCAGCGGTTCGCAGCCGTTCAGCTCAAGGTGCGGTGTTCAATCTTAGTTGCAGGTGGGTGCAGCCCACCATCCCATGTGGGAGTTGAAACGGAAAACATTGCTAAGACCATACGCTCTAACCACTGAGCCATCCTGCCACCTTTTGGCAGCTCAATTCGGGTGCAGCTCACTGGCCCATGTGGGAATGAAACCGGTGGCCCTGTTGCTCAGAGCTTGCACTCTTAACCAACTTAGCCACTCGGCCGGCCCCAAAGCAAATGCTTCTTGATGAGGTTATGTCCTGATAAACCCATCATGAGCTGAAAATATTAAGTAAAAAATGCATTTAATACACCTAACATGCCAAACATCCTAGCATAGCCTAGCCTACCTCAGAACATGTGCTCAGAACACATATTAACCTACATTTGGGCAAAATCATCTAACACAAAGCCTGTTTTATAATAAAGTGTTGAGTATCTCATATAATTAATTATGCATATTGCTTACACACCATTGTAAAGTCAAAAAATCGTAAGTTGAAACATCATAAACCGGGAACTGTCTGTATAGGGGATCAGGAAATTGCAACCTGCCAACTGTAGTTCTGCATTTTTGTTTGCTTTTTTGTACCTTCTGTACAGTTTTACTCATCAGTATAAATCCTTTTTCTCAGTAGGGTTTTAGGTGAAGTAGGGCCTCTACAACTTCATTTTTTCTCGCATCTGCAAACTTTGTTCTCTGTTTTCTCCAGCTTTTTCTTATGTGTTCAGGCCCTCCCCTTCGAATCCTTGATAGCCTGTCTACCTTCATCGTTATTATCTCATTAATGAATTATTTTCTCATCTGCGGGAAAAGAGTGAAAATGTGGAGAAATGGTGTAAAAGATAAGTTTTTATATTAATAGTCTATAGCTTGTTATAGTACAGCATTTATGTATTCATATGTAATTGTATTTCTGTTACATTAGAGTTCTCCATCATCTCCTTCTCCTTCATGTTGTCACCCTCTCTCCTCTCTATTAACACCAAACTACCAGGAAGAATGATCTACAAAGTGGGTTCCTCTGAGGGGTGATCTGTACGAGAACCTGGGTGATTTCGGGGGGGGAGAGGGGTAGGGAGATGGCAAGTGATTATTATTTTCTATAAAGCAGAGATTACTTTTAAAATTTTTTCAATTACAGTTGACATACACTATTATATTAGTTTCAGGTATACAACATAGTGATTAGACATTTATGTAGATTACAAAGAGGTCACCAGGATAAGCCCAGTACCCATCTGACACCATACAGAGTTATTACATTATTATTGACTATTTTGTAACTGCTAATTTGTACTTTTTAATCCCTTCCCCTTTTTCACCCATCCTCCCCAACCCCCCTGCCACGTGGCAACCATCAAAATGTTCTCTGTGTCTATGAGTTTGTTTCTGTTTTGTTTTTTTGTTTTTTAGATTCTACATATAAGTGAAATTATATGGTGTTTGTCTTTCTCTGTCTGACTGACTTCACTTAGACTACCCTCTAACAGGTCTACCCATGTTGTAGCATATGGCCTTGTTTTTGCTTCAACCTGGTACCGCCCTTCCCTTCCCAGTCACCCGTGTGGGTTCCACGGACTAACACATCCGTGAAGCTTTAACCAGGCTCCCAAGTGAGGATGTAATTGCTCTTTCTTTCTCACCCATGTTCTGTTTTTTTTTTTGTAGCTGAACCATCCTGCCATCTGTGGGCAGCTCAGCCTGGGCCGGGAAATGAACCGGTGACCCTGTTGCTCAGAGCTCATACTCTCCAGCGAGCTCTTAGCCAACTGAGTCACTCAGCTGGCCCACCCATGTTCTTTTTGTACTCGAGTTTCGATACACAATGCTTTTCATTATGGATTAAACATTGGTTTCTTCTCTGTCTGGTTCTTTTTTGAGTGTGTGGCATGTAGTTAGTAGATGTCTTCATTTTGGTTGAATTGAATTAGCCTGATACTAATTTTCTTAATAGATGCTGTCTTGGATTCTGAAAACCTATTGGGGTTTGTAAATAGCCCCTCTAATGTTCACCATTAACACTTAACTATTTTGTTTCATTATCATAGTCTGTCAATAATCTATATAAACTAAGATGTTTATTTCTACTTTGTTGCATTCCTCAGGAATCAAAAAGATCAGAATCTCTTATGGACATTCATCATAAAAAATTAAAGAAGAAGGCTGCTGAAGATAAAAATAAGCCCCAAGAGAGAATACCATTTGACCGTGATAAGGACCTCAAGGTTAATCGGTTTGATGAAGCTCAGAAAAAAGTCCTCATAAAGAAATCTCGAGAACTGAACACCAGGTTTTCACATGGCAAGGGCAGTATGTTTTTATAAGTAAGTATATTTCAGTGAGGTATATTTTCATACCGATAAATTTGAACTTTTCTAAAAATACATTTTTTCCTATAAATATGTGCAAAAATCCATTTCTTTTCATAAGGAGTAGATTATAAACCTCTGAGTCTTTTTTTTATAAGTAAACTGATTTTTGAAAATTCAGTCTTTTTGGGCTAAAAATGTGGTTTATTGAAAAGTAGCCTTGTCCTCATAATAGCCTAACAGTGCATTGCTATTAAAAATGCTAAAATAAAAGTTTAGTTTATGAGAAAAGGCAAAGGAAACTGGTTTATTCAAGGAGGAAGAAAGGAGGTTTGCTCATATCTTTGAGTTAAACAGAGTCACAATTAGAAAATGTTTGTTGCTTTTAAAAGTTCAAGACGTTAAGGTTCAAAACCATTAGGTCATTCGTTTATAGCCCAAATTCACAAGGGTTCGTCATGGTGATTAAGGAATCACATAAAAGCTAGGCTGCTTTTTAACATCTTCATGATTTTTTGAATTGTATGAAACCTACATCAATATTAAAATGTGGCTTTAAGGGAAATACAGTTAAAGTGAGAAATATTTTCCAACTTACTGAATTGTCTTATTCTTACTTAGGGGGATTTCCCTGTGCAATGAAGAAAAGTTGAAGAATACTCTTATCTGTCTACCTTTATTCCTTTGCCTTGAGTTTCCCGAGGTTAGAGATTCCTTACTTTAATTTAGTCTTAAAAACCATACAAACTTACCTTGCTCTGTTTGTTTTTTAAAGTCATGTGGAAACATAAAATCAATATTTCTCATGTAGCATAGAAGTTGATGTGTCTTTGGCTTCTGAGAAAGCGTGGGCTTTTCTTCAAATAATTAAGAGGATTTCCCCCCACGCCCTAATTTTCGTGGTGTCTCAAGTGCCCTCTCAGACCTAGTCAGGACGACGCACTGAGCCTCTGCCATGCCAAGACCTCCTCGTCAGAAATCGCTAACCTGCCCTGGACAGTGTGCCAGGTCCCTGCAGTCAACCCATGAATTTGAAATGATTTGGGTTTTCCCCCAAAACTGCAGCAGTCAATACACATTTCCTTGAAAACAGAAGGTATGGAGGTCTTGACTATTTTGTTAACAGTTTGCTTGTTAACTCAGGGCTTTTTATTTGTTGTTTAGGTTTTCTGGTCTGTTTGTTTTTAAGTCAGAAAGAAGGGTCTCTGTGTTATCTAATGTGCGAAGGAAAAACTATTTTGATTTTTTTCAACTTTAATAAGTATTCCTAGGGAGAGGCAACCTGCGGGACACGATGTGCCGTTAATCATTTGCAGTGTGAAGACCACAGCTCAGCTCCGCAACCACCCAAAGCTCGCTGAGTCTTTAACTCTGCTTGACCCTGATCTTACTTTACCCTGATCTTACTTTACCCTGATCTTACTTTACCCGTTTATATTTAACAGATTTTAGCTAACTTATTGGGGGCAGGTCTTTTATGTCAATCATGAATAGGCTTTTAAAAAAAATGAAACTCGGTAATCATGACCACCGTAGTGGGAGCATTTTAAGTTTGGAATGCTGTAAGGTGTTAAAGAGAAAATTCTAAATAGTGAAAAGCCTGAATTCAAATTTCGTAAGTGATAGTTCCTTACAAATTGATACTAATTGTTCTGCCAGTCCTGTGTTCTAGTCTTGATAAAGCATAAGGTTTTAATGGGAAATCAATTGTGATTCTGATTCTAGTTCATTTGGGCTTTATGAAAAATTGAGTAAACTGTTCAAATAATGGTACAAATGATTCTCTTTCTACTCATAGCAGTGCAATGATGTTTTCCATAATAAGTGTAAATAGTAGCTTAATCAAGGGGTGTTGCTGTTAAAAAGATGAATTAGTTTCCTAAGCAAATGCATGAAAAGGCTTCTCGTCTAAGCAGTAATGAACAGAGCTACCTTTTGACGAAAAATGTCATTTTTCATGGGTGATATTTTCTGGACACACATCTTTATGCAGCAGCATCCGTTGCTTTTGTTTAATTTTGTTACGATTTTTTTCCCTCATGGAAGGAAGAAACGTTTTCTAGTTCCTCCTTCTTCTACAAATTCTTGACATGTATTTTTGGGAAATTTGGTAATTTTTAAAGTAAAAATGTCACCTGTGGCTACTTTTGTCTTGCTTTCTTCATCTCAAGGGGGCAGGGATAGTTCTATATTACTGACTGTTTCGCCCCTCACCCGTGGCCCGCCCATGACCCTAGCAAAAGGGAGAAAGGCCTCTTCTTTCTGCCTAGTACTTTCCACAAGTTACCACCTTACTGCCACCTCAAATCTAATGCTCTTTCATGCTCCAGTGAGGCCAGTTTTAGTGAAATATAAGGCCAGACCAGAGGTCTTCTGCCCCATGGAGACACTAAACCCAGTATCACAACACTGACAATAAAGGAACCAAGTAGCTATGTGCACAGAATGGAAAGGTGTTCATTCCATTCCCTCCCCTCCTCCAAGCTGCAAAAGGCCTGATTCAATCAACACATCTGGCAGAAAATTGAGAGTGTTGACATTTTCTAATAAGACCTTTTTAGTGTCCTACGCTTCTTAGCCAAGCTTTATAAAACTGTGACCTCTTTTGAAACTTAAAAAGAGCAACAGTAATTTCAAAAAATGAAGCAGCTGCTTTGATGTTGTTTACTGATGAAGGTGACATTTAAGTTCATTATACCTGAATTTATATGATTTTGTCCACTTCTCTAAATTGTCCTCTGAGATAGATTTAGATGCTTCAAATTTACCACATTACTAATAAATAAATGGTGGCTTTAGCAAGTGGAGGTATTGGGAAGGGAGACAAAAGGTGAGAGATGGTGGCTAAATCCATAATAAGACTGTTGTATCAGATAAATCCTTTTTATATTGTGCAGAGTGTCTAAATTAAGCCCTGCTCTCAAGCACAAGCCACGGTCTTACTAAGAGTTCTTAATCTTGTTTGCATGTAGCAATCACTTGACATTTAATCACTTGAACATTCAATGGTTCTTTGAATTCATGGGGGTTTTTTAGAAGTGAGGTTGAGATTTTCGTGGTACTGAGGCTTACATGCTCCAGAAGAGATTAACGGTTATTATATAAATTATTTGATCCCAGAGCATTATGGCACTTTTTGTTTCTTAGATAGTGTGGATAATGTTAATGTTATTAATCAGAACTGTGTGATCATGAAAGATCAATTTCAGACTATTTACAAGCGCCCTATCACTTCTCTCTCCACTTTCTCCATGGCGACGTTAGGGAAAAAATTCCCTGTTGAGTTATATACCAAGGAAGAATTACTGGGGAGGCAAGTGGTCAGAGATAGTGCCATGTGACTTCAAACTCACATCTTCTATTTCAGAATGTTAATTTATTTTCCTTTGATTTTTCAATGCCATCATGTGATTTAAGTACAGTTACATTGGTCATGCATTTCCTACTATAGGAGAGGTATATTTTTTGCATCTTGAAAATCTAACTGTGACTGTAGTGTGTACAAAATTAAAAAGCTATGGACTGCCCCTTTCAATCTTTTCATTTTGAATTTTACAATTAAAAGACTTTTTAGAAAAGAATTCCTGAGGTGTAATTTTTTATATATAAATAAAGTTTCATCTATATCAGAGAAGTTGTGTTTTTTTATTTTTGTTTGGTGTTAATATTATTAGCTTATCTGAATTAGGCAATATCAGTAAAGAGAATATCCTATAACGATTTATTCTGACCAACCAGGTCACTAGGGGCTATTGTGAAAAAGTCTTTCACCCCAACTCTCTTGCTGGGTTTTCATTAGCCCAATATAACTACAAATATTAACTATCTATCAGAAATGCAAGGCAGGCCAATTGGAAATGCTCTTAAGAGCACCATGGCACAAGGGCTGGCACCGGACTATAACCAGGGTTCTCTTGTTTTCATGTCATAGGGCTGTATGACAGTTGGTGGGGTTTTTTCTGGATTGGTTGGTTATGAGCTTCTTTCTCTCTCTCTCTTTCTCTTTCTCTCTCTCTTTCTCTCTCTCTCTCTCTCTCTCTCTCTCTCTCTCTCTCTCTCTCTCTCTCTCTCTGGATTTCCCAAATTTTGTCAGAAAGCATGTATTTTTTATCATTTGGGGAATAAATTAACTTTTTTTCAGTCCTCATTTTTTATTATTTAGGGTCAGAGTTAGAAACAGAACTACTGTGGAGACAGGACTGGGGAAGTGACCAGAAGAGACGCTTTGCAACACAGCAGCTAAGCATTAAATGATAGGAATCTGGACCCTGGGTCAAGGAGGACGACGCTGGAGTTCTCAGACCAGTTCCTACCATAAGTATTTCTTGAAGAAACGATGTTTGTTCCTTCCTCCAGTGAACATATAAATGCCCGGGTGTGCGCTAGGCGCCGGAGCACAGCGGTGACCCAGACACTCGTAGGCCGCCCTCCCTAAGAGGAGATGCTGTGTGAGTCACCACGGGGTGTGCGCAGGTGGGTGTTGCAGACGCCCTGCCTCGTGCTTTGTATTCTGGTGCGAGAGCAGAAAAAGGCAAGAAAGTGTGCACATGATGGTGCAGCCCACACTGCTGTGTGATATGTAGGAAACTTGGGGGATCCTAAGCATTCTCTTCACAAGGGGAAATGTTTCTCCTTTTAATTTTCCTCTTTTTTTTACTGCATCTATATGAGAACATGGATGTAAGCTGAACCTGTGTGGTCATTATTTCACAATATAGGTAAATCAAATTATCACGTTCTACTCCTTAAACTTACACAGTGATGTATGCCAATCGTTTGTCAATAAAAATGGGGGAAAATCAAGTAATTGCAAATTGTAGGTATAAAGAAAATGGTAGTGAGAGACTGACTAACGGAGTTGAAGATGGGAATCCTATTTAAATGAGGTGATAAGAGCTATCTCTTTGAAGAGATGTCTTTTAAGCTGAAACCGAAAAAAGGAAAAAGCAGCTAGCCAGCAGTGTGAAACATGACTGACAACATATGCAGAGGCACTGAAGCATCATCACTTCTGTGGTGTTTGAAGAACCACACCAGTGTGGGTGGGCGGCACTGAGAAGTCTGCTCAGGGGTGGGCCTGCTGATACCCACACGCCCAGGCGAGCACACTTAACTCAGCCCTCCAAGGTGAGAGGAACCTCCCAGAGGAGCACGCTTAGCCACGCCATAAACGCACAGGGGTTGACCAGATGGCTCTTACTACCAAACGTCTCCCTCCTAGCCTTCAGAATTCCCCAAGCATGTCTGAATTCATGTCCTAGGCCCTTGCTCCACAACCCTGTATGTAACCCCACTTAAACAGTCATCAGTTATCAGATATCAGTCCAACCAACTTCTGCTTGTACTCTATCACCAAAGTGCAATTATTTAAGTAGAGCTGTTTTTGTTTTGTTCTTCAGAAGGTTATAAATTATGGTTCAGTTTTTCCTCTTGGACCTAAATTATTGAGAATGATATACATTCTTTTTTAAGAGCTAAATCACACCACGTGAATTCAGTTAATACCAGTTATCCCTTAGAATTCCAGACTTGGCAGGCCTGATCATTTAAGGATTGAAGAATACAGTAGATATTTCCTAAATTTGTAACCCTTAGACCACCTCCATCAGAATCACCTGGGGAACTTGTTTAAATGCAGATCCCCAAATCCCACTCTCTTGATGGGAGTCTGAGGTCAGAGTCAGGAAATCTCCATTTTTAACAATTATTTCTTCAAGTTTGAGAATCATTGCACTATTTGTTTTACTTGTTTTATATATATATTTTTTAGTTTTCACAGAAATCATTTGTATTTCTACCAGTGATCACAACACCTTTATATTTTTACATTTTTTTTCAATTTTTTAAAAAGATTTTTATTAAAACATAGCTAACGTACAATATTATCTTAGTTTCAGTTGTACACGATAGTTATTCAACATTTATATACCTAAAGAAGTGATCCCCACAACTCCAGCAACCATCTGACACCATACCACGCTATCACAATATTATTGACTATATTCCCTATGCTGTACATTACATCCCCATGACTTATTTGTTCAATACCTGTAAATTTGGACCTCTTATTCCCCTTCACCTTTTCCCCCTTTTTTTAATTTTTCAATTACAGCTGACATTCAATATTAATTTCAGGTGTACAGCATAGTGGTTAGACATTTGTATAATTTAAGAAATGATCCCCTGACTAGCCTAATGCCCACCTGGCACTATACATAGTTATTACCTTATCATTGTCTATATTCCCTCTGCTTTTCTTTACATCCCCATGACTATTTTGTAACTATCAGTTTGTACTTTTTAATCCCTTCACCTTTTTCACCCTGCCGCTAACCTCCTCCCATCTATCACCCCAACAAATCTAACACCCATCTGACACCATACAGTTACTACAATATTATTGACAATATT
Organism: Hipposideros armiger; assembly: GCF_001890085.2. NCBI lineage: Eukaryota > Metazoa > Chordata > Mammalia > Chiroptera > Hipposideridae > Hipposideros > Hipposideros armiger. Next base: position 1,828,441 of record NW_017731489.1, read on the forward strand.
CCTTATGCTGCACCCTACATGCCTATGATTACTGTATAACAACCAATTTGTACTTAATCCCTTTCCCTTTTTCACTCACCCCCAACACCCCTGCCACCTGGCAACCATCGATATGTTCTCTATCTATGAGTTTGTTTCTGTTTTATTTATTCAGTTTATTCTTTAGATTCCACATATGAGCGAAATCACATTGCATCTTTCTCTCTCTGTCTGACACTCCACTCAGCATAATACCCTCCAGGTCCATCCATGCTGCCTCAGATGGCAAGAACCCATTCCCTCCCATGGCCAAGCAATATTCCATTGTATATACGTACCACCTCCTGTTTATCCATTCATTCATCAGTGGACACCCAGGCTGCCTCCACATCTTGGCCATTGTAAACAAGGCTGCAATGAATATATGGAGGCACACGTCCCCTTGAAGTAGTGTTTTGGGTTTCTTCGGACTAAAACCCAGAAGTGGGATTACTGAGTCCTCACTTTTTTGGATTCTTATTTCTTTTTGCTGTTCCAAGTGGTTGTTTTCTGCTACCTTGTCTTCCAAATCGCTGATTCAATCCTCTGCTTCATCTAGTCTTCTGGCGATTGCTTGTAGTGCATTCTTCATTTCAGTTATTGTATTCTTCACTCTGGTTCTTTTTTATGGTTTCTGTGTCCTTTTTTATGCTTGTTAGCTCTCTGTTGAAGTTCTCACTAAGTTCCTTGAGCATCCTTATGACCATTGTTTTGAACTCTGTATCTGATAGGTCATTTGCCTCCATTTTTAGTTCTTTTTTTTTTTTGGAGTTTTCTCCTGTTCTTTCATTTGGGACGTATTTCTTTGTTTCCTCATTTTGGCTGCCTCTCTGTCTCTATGTATTAGGTAGATCTGCTGTGTCTCCCAGTCTTAGCCCGGTGGTCTTATGTAGTAGGTGTCCTGTGGGACCCAGTGGTGCAGTCTCCCTGGTCTCCTGCACTGGGTGCTCCAGGTATGTCCCTTGTGTGGGTTGAGCCTTGGTTGCTATGGGCACATCAGTGGGTGGGATTGACCCTCAGGCTGACTGGCTGTTTGGCCACATCCACAGCTACAGGCTGCTGTGGGGAGGGCTTACTCCACTGAGTGGTATTTGCTCCATTGGGCTCTGGTGCTGCTTGTGGAGCTAATTGGGCAGTGCTCTGCTGTGGTCTGAAGCCAACCTCCAAGTATGTTGGTTTTGGGACCTCTTGAGAGGGACTCCAGTGCAGGCCCAGGCCCACTGCCTGTGACGAGCCAGGGACTACCTAGTAAGAGCTACAAAATGATCTGTGATTGTTCACTGCCTCTGCTAACACTGGAGGTGAGTGGGAAAGGCCACACTGTGAACCGAGGAAGGCTGCCACTGGTACAGAGCCTAGGGTAGCTCTGCAAAATGCCAGGCCCTCCAAGGCCTGCTGTCACCTGCCAGCTCCCTTAAGGTTCAGCCACTGATAAAGTCTCATGCAGTACACAAGTTGGGTGAAGCAGGGTCTCAGGGAGTCACTAGAGTGGGAAAGAGTTGTGGTCACCAGGTTAATGTAAATTCTGGTTTGGTGCTAGTGCTGAATGCAATGCAGGCAGGGCTGGCTGCTCTTGGAGAAAGTGCCTCCACGGCTGGCCGAGTGGCACAGTTGGTTAAGAGTGTGAGCTCTGAGCAACAGGGTCACCGGTTCGATTCCCACACGGGCCAGTGAGCTGCACCCGAGCTGAGCTGCTGCTGAACTGCCAACAGTTGGCAGGATGGCTCAGCTGGTGAGAGCACGTGCTCCTAACAACAAGGTTTCCGGTTCGACTCCCGCATGGGATGGTGGGCTATGCCCACCCCCAGCTAAGATTGAACACAGCACCTTGCGTTGAGCAGCTGTGAGCTGCCGACGGGCGGCTGGATGGTGACTGGACTTGGAGCTGAGCTAGCTGCGCCCTCCACAACTAAGATTGAAGGACAGCAACTTGGCTGTTCCCCTTCCCCAATTCCCCAATAAAAAAAATCTTTTTAAAAAAAAGTGCCTCCAGCATTTGGGGAGTTGGGTTTGCGGGGGTCCTAGCTGAGTCAGCAGGACAGAGCTGTGGAGCTCACCAGGCCAATCAGATTCAGATTTGGCCGTGTGAGGATGGGCTCAACACAGGAAAGATGGCATCAGCCTGCCGGCTACATGGGAGAAGAACCTCACACAGGGAAAACGCTGACTGTCCTCCAGCCCTCAACCCAAAGCAACACAACCCATTCTGCCTCCCGTATGTCTCCAACACAGCCCAAGTTACTCCCTGCGCTGGAGCCCAAGGTGAGTGCCTGCAAGCGAGTGAGTCTAAGTGAGGGCCTTTTAAGAGGATGCCTGGGTTTCCCGCCACCTCCCATCCCACCTGGACGGTCGGAACCCCCACTGTTTTTCATAGATTTTGTGGGGGCTCCTCGTCCTGGCACCGCTACTCCAGGCTGGGGAGCCTGGTGTGGGGCCGGGGTCCCTTGCTCCTCTGGGGGGGGAACCTGTGCCGCTGAAATACCCCTTCCTTTTCTCAACTGCCACACAGGTTTGGGGGTCGCCAGTTCCGAGTCTTTGCCCCTCCTACCAGTCTCAACGTGGCTGCTGCTTTGTATCCTTAGTTATAAAACTTCTGTTCAGCCAGACTGTACATGGTTCTCCAGGTTGACTCTTCTATAATTTAGGTGTAATTTTGATTTGTTCATGGAAGGAAGCAGGCACGGTGTTTATCTGCTCTGCCATCTTGGATCTGTGTTACTTCTCATTGCACTATTATGTATGTTTTTATAAACAGTCCCCCTTCTTTATTATACTCATATGTTCCACTTCTGTTAAATATTCTTAATACGCAGTGATTTTCTGTCAATAGCTACAATCACCAGTACGAATAATACTTGCGTGATGAAGCGTGGATTATCATTTATACCAAGGAAATTGATGCCTAAAGGTTTTCAATACTTAAGTTTTTACCAGCCAGATGCTGCGAAATTCAAGATTCTACTCTCGGCGGTGATTCAGTTTCATTACACTTTGCCTTTTCTAAGGCATCTTTTATTTATTTATTTATTCATTTATTTATTTGTTACAGTGAAAAAACTTTATATTTAGAATTAAGCAGCTGGACTCAGTTCAGATGATCCTAATTTTGTTGGCGACATCCTAGGGAGCCAGCTGAACATATATCCCTTCTCTCCATCGGGCCCGATCAGCGTGTTGACCTTGGCCACATCAATGTCATAGAGCCTCTTCACAGCCTGCGATCTGGTGCTTGCTGGCCTTGACATCCACGATGAACACAAGTGTACCATTGTCGTCTATCTTCCTCATGGCTGACTCGGTAGTCAGGGGTAACTTGATGATGGCACGGTGGTCAAGCTTGTTTCTCCTGAGGGTGCTTTTCCGAGGGTATGTGGGCGCCTTCAGAGCCACAGGGTCTTGGGCCTTCAGAAGGTGGGTGACGTGTGGATCGCTGTGTGTGTGTGTGTATGGCTGTGGATGCCTTTCAGCTCTGCTTTCTTTGCCTTCAAAGCCTTTGCTTTGGCTTCGGCTCTGGGAGGGGCCCGGGCTTCCTTCTTTGCTTTTGGCACCATCTTCTTGAAAAGGCTCTAAGACACCTTTTAAAATGGAGAAGTCTGTAGAAGGAATAGTTAGGATACAAGACCCTTGCCCCTGGCTGGCTGGGGCCCCATGAGATCACGGAACGCCCTAGAAGTGCTGAACATCGAAAGGGTGGGGGGAGCAACAAGATGCTAAAGACGAACTCCAATGGTGGCCTCAGCCTTGTGACTGTTTTCCTTGGGGGAAATTCATCAGTTAACGATACTGAAGGACTTTGAGCTCTTAGATACTGGTGCTTTGGCAGCTAAGGTATTACTCTAACTGAAGAACTTCAAAAACTGGTGAGTTGACTTTTAGATCTGTTCTGCATTTACTAATAATGATAACAATAGGTTTTTTAAATGTCAAAAAGCAAAGGTGCATGATTGTTTTCAGACTGAAAAATTTCAAGGACCTATGCTAGAATATTGAAAAGGATTTCAAATCTCATTTTTAAGTCTGATGACCACCTTGCCACTGTCCAACCCTTTGTAGGACTTCCCTTTAGTTTCTTTAGGATGGGGTAATGTTGGCTGAACAGGCCATTTGATGAGGTATTTAACCCTACAATTTTCCCTTGATACAATCAGTGCTCTGGGATACAAATAAACTTGTTCCTTTTATCACTGGACTCAAAAGAAGAAATGAAGTTGTCTGTATATATAACTTTTGATGGTTTTTGTCTTTTGAGATGATGGCTGGAAGCAATATATTTTGCTCAGCTCACCTAAGAATACATAATACTGTACTTCATTCACACTATATACTTAAAGAAAGCAATTTATTAGCCAAAGGTTGCTACTTTTTTACAACAGGTACAGACATAATTAATTTGTTATTGGCCAGAAAAATAAGTCGAGAAATTGTGGCCATTCTTCAATCTTCATTTTAACTGGATATTTTATGGTCTCTTAAATTCATCTTTTTTCCACAACAGCCTTGTGTACTGGTTAATAAAATTGTCATATTTAAAAACTGAGATTCTTAGAGTTAAAAATGTTTGCCAGTCAAAGCAGTTAATCAAGACAAGATTAGAATTCCCCTGTCAATTTATAAGATGTTAGTTGATCCATTATACTCTGACCCTTCTAGGAAGATAATATGAAAAGATGGATTCAGAGTATTTCCTTTTACCAGATAATCATAAAGACCTTCTTTAAAAATCAAATTTTTATGCCTTTCAGTGAGCACATATCAATACCCAGGCCTACAACTTTAGTTCAGCATTTCCAGAACTCAGGAATATCTAGATTTAGAGAGATGAGGGACAAAGTTGACAAACATGGTGTGGACCAATTTTGTCAACAAACACCTCTAAGTTTTTCAAACTTGGGTGTTCATCAGAATCCCCTGTGAGCTTATTAAATGTATAGATGTCCTAGCCTGACTATCAGATTTTGATTCTATCTTAGGTTCGAGGTTGGGCCCAGGCATCGATTCTTGTCAAGCTCCCCAGGTAATTCTAATGCACTCCAAAGTATGAGAACCGAAATTGGTTTAGTCCAAACATGGCATATTAAGATTTCTAGAATAAAAAAAAGTCAGATTGCTGTCACGTCAAGCTGTGGTCACTGAGTCTCTTGATTAGAGGCTAGAAGGCAAACTCATTTCCCAGCATCCTTTGCTGCTAGAGCACAGGTATATGGCCTGGGCTCTGTCAACCAGATGCGCCTGCACAGGATTGGGACTCCAAGGGAAGAAACAGGCATTTCCAGAATCACCTGGTGAGCATAGTGATGGAGGTGGCCAGACTTTCAACAGTGGCAGCGGTGGCACTTCTGTTACCCAGTTCCAAGCATCACTGGTGTGAGCCACCATGTTGGAGCCCCACGATGTGTGTGGAGTGGTGGCAGTGCCGGTGCTTCACTAGAGGAGCACTGCAGTGTAGGTGGACATATTCCTGGTCATACAGCTTCTGGGCCTGCTTAAACTGACCAGGTATAATGTTTGTCACTAGGAACCCTGACTAGCATAAGGGAGTTACACCATGCAAGTGACAGCAGCCTCAAATCAAATACTGGTCCTGCCACTAGCTGTGTAAACTTGAGATAGTTTCTTAACATCTCAGTTATGATTTGTCTTAAAATGGGGACAATAGTATCTTGCAAGGTGTTGCAAAGATTACATGAGGTGACACATTTAGGCAATTAGCACAAAATCCATCAGTAAATGATCATTGTCATTATCATAGACCCCTGGATAACGGGCCCAATCAGACAATTTTGTAGACAGACACACTCATTTCTAATGACCTCAGAAAATTCCTATACTTATCAGGACTCTTGGAAGCAAGTGATAGAAACCTAACTCAAACTGGCTTAAGCAAAAAAAAACCAAAAAAAACAATTCATTCACTCATGTAATGAAAAGTCCAGAAGGCAGCCCTGGCTTTAGGTACAACCGGATGAGTATGCCCAAATTACGTCATCAGGATTCTTTCCTTGTCCCTCAGCCTGCTTTCCTTTGTGTGGAATTCATCGTAAGGTGGGCTTTCCAGGTGGTGACAAACATGGACAACAGCACCTCGAAAGTGACATCCTACCAGCTTATCAACCCAATGAAAAGAAAGCTGCTCTTTCCCACCAGTTCCAGCCAAAGCCCAAGGACTGATGCTAATTGGCTCAAAAAACCTGTCTGGTTACTCGTTCACCCCTGAATCAATCATGTGGTCAGGAGATAACAACGCACAATAGCCCAGGCCAGTTCATGTCTCCACCATGGCACCATGGATAGGTTAAGCCCTACCTAAACCACATAGACTGAGAACTTGGGAGGGTGGCTCCCTAAAATAAAGTGAAGGTGCTATCATTGGAAACAAGGTAGTGCATGCTACAAAAGCAAAAACATCTGATGTTGCCATAGACCCCCTCTTATATTTTAGTCCCATCAATTTTTTAATAAGAATACCAGTGTTTTGTTTACGAAAACAGGATATCACCCAACCTACCTGTCAGTCCACCAATGTTAGCGTCTGGCCATTGCAAATCCCCTTTTTCACTAGGTGTCCTCTAGTCCAGTTCTCATGGTTATGAATCTTTGCATCAAGGGGTGTAAGGAGGGAGTGTGCACACACCTATGTGATGTGCGTGCAGGGGTGTAGGAAGGGAATAGGTGCATGCTAACTGCTTTAGAGATAACTTAGCCAGGGTATGTTCTGCCTAATAAGACAACACCGCTTGTCCTCTACTTATTTGCTTCTGTGAAATCCTCTGACATGAAGAAGTACATTTAGCACAAAGTAGATGAGAAATGAGGCCATCACAGTTTATTCAGCACCTGGTGCTTCAATTTATGGATCACAATACAATTCAAAATGATTTAGTTAGCCTTTTCATTTGCAAACAAGACAAGAAAAAAGAAGAAAGAGAAATGAAAAACGGTGATGAATTGCCAGCATTAACCCAATCAAGAGCACAGAAGCTTCCTGACACTGCCAATTAATCATGTGTCTTGGATAGAAGGTGTCCAATGTCTGAGGCAGCTCTCGAGAGAGATTAGCCAAAGTTGGGGCCAAAAACCCCAAATCACAAAACTGGGAAGAAGTAGGAAAGGGAATGGGAGCATCTCAGATTCATCTGAGCACCCGACCCGGATGGAGATCGGGGTCTGGAAGAGTGCCAGGGGCAAGTGTAGTCGGATGGATAGTGACCCCCAAAAGACACATCCACCTTGTACCTCAGAATGTGACCTTATTTGGATTAAGGGTCTTTACAGATGCAATGGAGGATCTCAAGATGAGATCATCTTGGATTTAGGGTGGGCCTTACATCCAGTAGTAATTGGTGTCCTTATAAAAAAAAAGGGGGGGGAGAGATTTGAGACACAAACATGCACCAGGAAGAAGGTCCTATGAAGATGGAGGCAGAGACTAGAGTTACGTTGCCACAAGCCAAAGAATTCTACAAGCCACCAGAAGCCAGAGAGGCACAGCAGGATTCTCCCCGAGAGCCCTGGGAGGCAGTGTGGCCCTGCTGACACCTTGATTTCACACTTAACCTCCACAACTGTCACAGATAAATGCTGTCATTTTACACTACCAAGTTTTGTGGAGATTTTTTTGCAGCAGCCCAAGAAAACCAACATAACAGGATAGGAAGCAAATTCACCTTCGCTTCTTCAAGCCCAAGATGGGGTCTGGTGTTAGCAACTTCTAGTTAAGCATTGTCATTAAAGGCACCAGTGGCCCACTGGATCCGTCAGGTGCTCTGCAGGTTCCTAGTCCCTGTGCCATAATGGTCTCTAAAGGCACCTGGAGGTATTGTTACCAAAAGAAGGAAATATATTCTGATCAGACAGAAACTTGAAAAGAAAAAACAAAAACAAACACTACAATCAGTAAGAAGCCTGTCATAGAGTAGTTATAAGTGGATTTTTTTAAAGTGTTGTCAAATGGAAGTAGTTCTTGAATAAACACTTGTTTATAAGTAGCAACCAAATATGTCACCATAATGCTGATGGTCCCCTGCACATGGCAGTTAGGTAATTTGTAAATGGATCATTCTAAAGAGAATAAAAGGTGGGTTTTGTTTTTCCTTTCATAGGTAACTATTCTTAAATGAGCTTCTTTTACACCTCCTCGCAAGCAATTGCGCTTCCGCGTGGGCAGTAATGACACAATTTAGGCGTTAATAATACAAATTATACTTATTAGAATATGAACTTTGAGTTCTCAATTGTAGTGCAGATAAGGGTTCAGGAGTCATTTAAATCAACTCAGTGTGTAGCTAGAGCCAAAAAAAAACCAAAAACAAGAACAAAAAAACTAGTCAAGTATTTGGTAATACAAGAGAGAAAAGAAATACAAGAAAAAAAATTGTGCTACATTTGGGCAAAACTATGGTGTGTCTACCTAGAAAACCATTTCCTGGTCTAGTTTCTATACCTCAAGAAAAGACATAAAAAAGAAGGAGGTCTAGAGAGGAACAACTACATTGGCCAACTCCTGTCTAGAGGCACTTACGGGGCTCCCACAATACGCCGGACATGGAAAACACCAAGTCGTGGCCCTCAACTTCACAACCTAAGGAAGAGACACACACAGCTACCACAATGCAGCGCGGCAGCACAGGACAGAGATACGCACAGGACATGATGAGATCACAGGAAGCCACCTGTCCCGCCAAGGGTGAGTTGAGAACAAGACAGAGAGCGAAGGCAGCAGAGGGGTGGTGGTGTTGGGCTATGCGTCTGTTGAGGAGCGAGAGAGACCAGTTTGAAAGGAAAGAGCAGTGAAGGCGAGCACCAGGGTAACTAAGAGAAAACAACCCAGCTGAAAGGCTGGAATTAAAGGGCCATGTCTAGGGGTTGACCTTGACTAAACAGGAAGAGGACTCGCACATCCTCCAATAATGGAGAAAAGGAAATGAGGGTGGTTATGGGTATAGATACATTTTTTAGGTAAAGGCCAGGAAGTTAAGGGAGGTTATACCCGGCATACTTAATTTGCTGAGGTTAGAGATTTTTTTTTAACCTTTTGGGTGTTGAGAATCTGATGAAAACTATGGATGTTTCACCTCTCAAAAATACACATTACCCCAGTTTTTACATCTAATTTCAGTGTCCCAACCTCCTGAATCCCAACCCATGGACACCAGGTAGAGAGCCTGCAGCCCACTCAGATAAGACAGGTCATTTGCTGAGAGGAAGGGGGAGAAGCTGGAAGATGTGGACTGAACACCACAGGGCAAGCAAGAGAGACCTGAACAGATGGGCAGGAGGCATGATGAGTTGTCTGGACGACCCAGGTCAGGGCGTTAAGATCCAGATAGGAATGGCCATAAAGGAGCACAAGTCATTAACACAATTCCACACTGGGTGAGGAAGAAGAGAGACCAGGTGAAGACTGCCAAGCTGGGAGCAGGGGCTGTGTGAGCGGGAAGGGATACCACCTCACACTGGACAAAAAGCATGCTTGAGAACCTGAAAAAACCTTGCTGATGCTGGCACGCTGATTAGCTCTTTAGATCTGTCAGAAGCTGTCCTAACCTCTTTTCTCTTCGTGGACCCGTTTGTGTCTCCTCGGCTTTCTCCCTCCGCATACAAACATGCTCAAGTCTCTCCCATAGTTAAAAACAAAACAACAGTAACAATGAACCTCCCTTCAAGGACAAGGTCAGGAATGGAATTAAAGCGCATCTGTTCTAGAAAGTTCTAAGACAGACACAAATTCAAAGAAGGCATTTTAAATCAGTGAAAGGGGGAGAATGGGTTACTCAATAAATGATGTTGAGACTCCCGGGTAGACATATGAGGGAAAATATAGGTTGTATCCTTGCCTCACTGTAGAACAAAATAAACTCCAGCTAGATGAAATATTTTTAAATGTAAAAAAGGGAAACCATAAAAATGGAAGAAGACGTGGGAGACTTTACTTTTATTATCTCAGAATGGGCAAGGACTGCCTAAAGATAACATGATACTGAGAAGCCCTGAAATAGAACGTTGATAAATTGGACTATATTAAAGAAATTCTGCATAGAAATCACAGGCAAAAAACAAATGAATATTTGCAACTCACATCACAGACAAAAGGCTAACTTCCTTAGCATCTGAATAGCTGATAAAAGTCAATAAGAAAAATTCAACAAGAGAAAATCAGCAAGTCAATAGATAAATAAGCAAAGGTTATGAACATATGATTCACAGAAACAAAATAGTTTTTAAATATATGAAAAGGACCTCAACCTTACTCATAAAAAAGAAAGGCAAACTAAACTACAATGAGATGACGTTTTTCCCCTAATAGATTAGCAGAAAACAAAAAATGTTAAAACACGCTGTGTTGGCAAGGGTGGTGGGAAATGCATTCTCTCCCACACAGTAGGAATGTACAATAAATCAGTGTGCCTCTTTGGAGGGCAATTTGCTAATATCCTTAAAAATTACATATACCAGAACTGTCATTCCACTGCTAGGAATTTTTCCTATAGATATACTTGCACAAATGTAAAGTGACGTGTCATTTTTAGTTGTGTATTGTTTGTAATAGCGTGAGATTTGGCATAACCTTCATGCCCATCAACAGGGGACTGGCTAAGCCCACTGTTGCCTCCATTCGACAGAGCATGACCCTGCTGTTTAAAAGAATGATGCGGTTCTGTATATCCTGATATGGATGTGTGTGTATGTGTGTGACTTAGACTATCTCTGTAAATGCATAGAAATCTGCAGGGAGGACAGCCTTCAGCTGTCACGGCCTGTGGGCACTTTAAACACATGACCACATAGACTCCATTATTCGCTTTAAATCCAAATATGCCTGTAGAGAATGCACAAGAAACCAGTCGGTGTGACTGCCATGTTCCAACCTCCCCTCTAGCCCCCTCCTTCTGTGAATGGCACCCCCCGTCAATAAAGTCACCCAATCCAAAGCCCAGGAGTCACCCTTGAACTTGGCTATGAATATAGTGCCATAAAAACGACCTTTGCAATATACGAATTTGATTATGTCGCTTGCTCCCTTACTTAAAATCTCTCAGTGATTCCATAGCCTTCAGATTAAAGGGCAATCTCTTCTGACCAGCTCACAAAGCGGTCCCTGCTGGTGGGAACGGGAGATGTTTTGTGCACGTTCCTCCCAGCCTCTCTTCGTGCCACTCTGCACACACACACACACACACACACACACACACACACTTCTGTCCAGTGAGCAGCCTGGTCCTTCCCGTAGGTGCCTACCATCTCTGCCACGGGCGTCCCTAACTGCCAGCTGGTGATGCTGTGTTGCCTGGTCTGATACCCAGAGCTTCTCCCCCCGGTTCCCACAGTCTGTACCTGCTTCTGACTGCAGAGCTGTTTTGAAGGTAGCAGGCATACGAACGCATTAAAGATAGGTGTCACTACATTTTGCACTCCGGTTTATCTCGATGACAGACACCCCCCCCCCTTTGATGAAATACTGTCATTATTTCATCTTGCAACCTTGAGGGACAGGATCCTTGAAGATCCAGCTCAGAACTGCCTTCTAGTTCAGTAGCTCACGCAGCTTCCCAGCCAATAGGCCCTTCCCTCTGTCATTCACTCTCCTGTCCACCCTGTACTATCAGGACCCGTTCACTTGTTCTGTCCTTTCTCCATACCCAGAGCGTGAACTCTCTGAAGACAATATCTTATCTTTTTTATTAGTGCTGTTTCTAGGGCTTAGAGGAAATAACTTAGATACTCAGTAAGATTTGTAGGAGGGAGGGAGAGAGGAACGGACACATTAATGCATGGAGAAAGACTATATTTGCTTCCTAAATGCAGTCGTAAAAACTTGTAATTTTTTTTTCTCGAGAGGGAGGTAGAAACTGGAAATGTGAGCGATACCACAAGGAGGCACTAGAATTCCACATGGGCTCCCTCTGCCAAGAAAATCCAGCTCCACTAAAGTGTCTTGACCTGGGCTGGTGCCTCCCCATGGATGCCTGGTGGAGCCGCCATGGGCCGAGAGGGGTGATGTGAAATGAAGGCCGTGGGGGAACTCCTGCAGGGACGCTGCGACGCCGCTATGGCAGAGACGAATGAGCACTTTTTAAATGGATGCTCACACAGAAGCACCCCCCTTCCACCTCTGGTCAGCATCCCACCCCAGCCCCGGGGAGCCATATCCAAACAATAGCATATTGCTTCCTCACCCCAGTTTGCCTCCTCCACTAATTAAGCAAAATACTCAGGCTCACAATATAGGGACTTCATTCCATTGCCACAATATTTCCCTGCTGAATCCTCTCGTCCTCATTCAATAATAGACAGAACTGTCTCAAATATTATTACTGTTTCCCCCTTTTTTCTTCCCACGAGGTCACTGAAAGTTTCACCCCAGACCTTCAAACCCTAGATATCTGCGTAGGCTGAGGAGGAAGAAAAAATCCTTTGAAATTTCAAGTATACCTAACATATATATCTAACTCCTGTGAGGGACTGGGAAATGTAACCATGGAAACTAGAGCATGCCTGTAACCATGGAGACCCATTTAAACCAGCTGTGCCATTACCGTCTAGAAGCTGGGAGGGCTATGGCTGTCAGAAGGACGGTTAATATGGTTGGATGATCTCACGTGTTTTACAGACGTGTAGGTAATTCCTGGCTTCTACTTATACTTGAAAATGTTAGGAAGCCTTTTGCTAGGACTTCCTCTGCTAAACTAATTTCTGAAAGATCCCCCATCTTTCTCCCTCACTCTCCTCCTCCTCCTCCAGAGCCATCACTTAGTCAGTCAACAAACACAAGCTCATCACCTTGGTGTGTGGGCACTGCAGGACCCCACCACGTATGTATCCCAGATAATAAACACTGTCTGTCCCATCAGCTTTAATGCTGAGGCAAGTCCCAGAATAAAGGGTCCATTTATGAAAAGGCTTCTTTACCAGAATCCATAAGAACTCGGCTTTGTGTTGCCAGTAAAGGAGATGTGACCTAGACTTGTCACTAGCCAATGCCACGGAAGTGCTTCACAGTCAGGCCTTTCTGTTCATCCCATTTCTCTCGGTCTTTCCCTGGGCATGTTACAGCCCCGTCATCACCCGTGCAACACAGCTTCAAAAGCCTCATGGCACTTTGGTCTGGGAGCTGCTTTGAGGTGTGTTTTGTATACCAGTGTGGTTGAGAGGCAGAGCGCTGGAGTCAAGTCACTTGCGTCTGCCACTTACCTGTGTGTGACCCCAGGCAAGTGATTGGACCTGTCTAAACGCCGAGTTTCCGAATCTAGAAAAGGGAAATGAAATGAATCTCTTTGGGTTAATCAGTGACAGCTTTCAATGGCTATGCAGACTTATACTGAGGCCAAGTTTTTTGTTCTTTTTTTACATTTTATTTATTTATGTATTTATTTATTTATTTTGACATTCAACATTATTTTATATTAATTTCAGTGTACAGCATAGTGGTTAGACATTTATATACTTAAGATGTGATCCCCTGGCTAGCCTAGTACCCACCTTGCCCTATGCATAGTTATTACCACATTATTTATTATATTCTCTGTGTTTTATTTCACATCCCCGTTACTATTTTGTAACTACCTATTTGTACTTCTTAATCCCTTCGCCTTTTTCACCCTGCCCCCCAACCTGCTCCCATCTATCACCCTGATAGATCTAGTACCCATCTGACACCAGATATACGAAGGTTGGACAATTAAATTCACAAACTCATCCAGGAAAAGGGCTCCATACCTCACTGCTGAATATCACTATGGTCACCTTCAAAGTAGCCCCCTTGGAAAGCTATGCACTGATGCCAGCGCCTAGTCCACCCTTCAAAGCAATTTAGGGACTCTTTTTCTGGAATGACCATCAGAGCTATCATCGTATTACCCTTGATGTCCTGAATGTGATCAAAATGTCTTCCTTTTAATATTTCCTTTATATTCGGGTAAAGAAAGAAGTTACTGGGGCCAGATTAGGTGAGTAGGGAGGGTGTTCCAACACAGTTATTTGCTTACTGGCTAAAAACTCCCTCACAGACAGTGCCATGTGAGCTGGTGTATTGTCGTGATGCAAGAGCCATAAATTATTAATGAAAAGTTCAGGTCATCTAACTTTTTCATGCAGACTTTTCAGCACTTCCAAACAGTCAACTTGGTTAACTGTTTGTCAAATTGGTACAAATTCATAATGAATAATTCCTCTGATCTCAAAAAAAGGTTAGCAACATTATTGCAACAAGTTCACGAACTTAATTGTCAGACCTCATAGTTATTACAATATTATAGACTATATTCCTTATGCTATACCCTAAGTCCCCATGACAACTGTGTAACAACTCACTTGTACTGCTTAATCCCCTCCCCTTTCTCACTCATACCCCCAACACCCCTTCTATCTGGCAACCATCAAACTGTTCTGTGTACCTATGAGTTTGTTTTTGTTTTGTTTGTTCTTTATATTCCACATATAAGCAAAATCACATTGCATCTGTCTTTTCCTGTCTGACAGAGAGACTCAGCACAGTACCCTCCAGGTCCATCCAAGCCACAGCAGATGGCAAAAACCCATTCCCTTCCATGGCCGAGCAATATTCCATTGTATATATGTATCACCTTCTCTTTATCCATTTATCCATCAATGGATACCCAGGCTGCCTCCACATCTTGGCCATCGTAAACAATGCTGCAGTGAACATATGGATGCACAGGTCCTCTCGAAGTAGCATTTTGGGTTTTTTTGGATACTACTTAGAAGTGGGATTACTGGGTCCTTCTTTATCACTTGTTACAGCTTTTGTTTTGAAATCTATTTTGTCTGGTATAAGTATTGCTACTTCTGCTTTTTTTAAATTAATTAATTTATTTTTTATTGGGTAATAATGTGTTTTTTCCAGAGCCCATCAGCTCCAAGTCAAGTCATTGTCCTTCAATCTAGTTGTGGAGGGTGCAGCTCAGCTCCAAGTCTAGTTGCAGGGGACACAGCCCACCATCCCATGCGGGAATCAAACTGGCAGCCTTGTTCAGAGCACGCATTCTAACCAATGGAGCCACCTGGCTGCCCCCTTTTTATTATTTTTTTATTTTTATTTTTTGCTTGTTTCCATTTTCATGAAATATCTTTTCCCCATCCCTTAATTTCAATCTGTGTGTGCCTTTCGATCTGAAGTGAGTCTCTTGTTGGCAGCATATGTAAGGATTTTGTTTTCTTATCTATTCAGCCACCTTATCTTTTGATTGGAGCATTTAATCCATTTATATTGAAAGTAATTTTTGATAAATATGTAATTTTTGCCATTTTATTATTTATAACTTTGATCTCTTTTTTTTCCTGTTTGTCTTAAAGAAGTCCCTCTAACATTCCTTGTCATACTAGTCTGGCGGTGAGTAACTCCTTTACCTTTTCTTGTCTGGGAAGCTCTTTATCTGTCCTCCAATTCTAAATGATAGTTTTGCTAGGTAGAGTAATCTTGGTTGTAGGTCCTTGCTTTTCATCATGTTGAATATTTCCTGCCAATCCCTCTGGCCTGAAAAGTGTCTGTTGAGCAATCAGCTGACAGTCTGATGTGAGCTCCCTTGCAGTTAACTAACTACTTTTCTCTTGCTGCTTTTAAGATTCTCTCTTTGTCTTTAAACTTTGTCATTTTAATTATGATGTGTCTTGGTGTGAGCCAGTTTGGGTTAATTTTGTTTGGGACTCTCTGCACCTTCCAGGCTTGTGTATCTATTTTTTTCACCAGGTTACAGAAATTTTCAGTCATTGTTTCTGCAAATAGGTTTTCAATTCTTGGGCATCTCTCTTCTCCTTCTGGTGCCCCTGTGATGTGAATGTTGGTACTCTTGAGGTTGTCCCAGAGACCCCTTAGACTATCCTCACTTTTTTTTCTTTTTTTTCTTTTTTTCTTTTTGCTGTTCTGATTGGGTGTTTTCTGCTACCTTATCTTCTAAATTGCTAAATTCAATCCTCTGCTTCATCTAATCTGTTGATTCCCTCTCATGTATTCTTCATTTCAGTTATTGTATTCTTTATTTCTGACTGGTTCTTATATTTTTATTTCCATTTTTATGTTTCCTGTCTCTTTGTTGAAGTTCTCACTAAGAACACTGAGCATCCTTATAACCAGTGTTTGGAACTCTGTATCTGGCAGGTTGCTCATCTCCATTTTGTTTAGTTCTTTTTCTCAAGCTTTGTTCTGTTCTTTTATTTGGGACATGTTTCTTTGTCTCCCCATTTTGGCTGCCTCCCTGTGTTTGTTTCTATGTACTAGGTAAGGCTTTTATGCCTCCCAGTCTTAGTACAGAGGCCTTATGTAGTAGGTGTCCTGTGGGGCCCAGAGGTGCAGTCTCCCTGGTACCTGAGCTGGGTGCTCCAGGTGTGTCCCTTGTGTGGGTTGTGTGTGCCCTCCTGTTGGAACTGAGCCTTGGTTGCTGTTTGCATGTCAGTGGTCGGGCTCATTGCTTGTGAGGACTGGCCATGACTACAGTGGAGGAGCTGTGATTCAAGAGCTGACCCTACAGAGCAGGGTTCGCTCTACCATGACTCTGGTGGCTGCCCAGTTTGCCCCTTTGGGTGTGTCATCCTTGGCGGTGGGCAGATGATGCTCTGTCTTGGTCAGAAACTGGCCACCAGATATGTCAGTCCTGATGCCTCCTGGGAGGGGACCTGCTACAGGCCAAGTTTAGTCACAGCGTGTCCCTACCCAGGGACACCTGGTATGAGCCACAACAAAGCAATCTGCAGAGGGGCATTGTCTGCACTGGAGGTGCCTTGAGAGGACAAGTGCAAACCAAGGCCATTTGTCATGAATGCTGGGATTAGGGCTGCTCAGCCAGAGATACGGGACATGCTGAAGCCAGATGCTGCTTGTTTGGGTTTGTGAACACTTGAGAGATTTTATGAAAATCTGCAGCATGAACTCAGTTTGTACAGAAAAGCCACTGGAAGCAGCGTGGGTGTGCCTGAAACTTGGGTGGGGTGGGGTCTCAGAGAATGATTAGTGCAGGGCAACTGATGGAGACTCAAATATGGAGGCTGCCTGTGTCTGAACACCAAGAGGCAGGAGGGCTCAACAAAAACACAATGGCTTCGCCATCTCCTCCCTCCGGAGAATGCTGCCCATCCAGCCCTCACCCTGCAGCCAGACAATTCAGGTCCTCCCCATATGTCCCTGGCACCTTTTGAGCTGCTGCCCCAGCACTGGCGTTCAGAGCAGTTGAGTCCATCAGCAAGTAAGTTAGTGCATGGGTCCTTTAAGAGGAGCACCTAGGACTGCAGCCACCCTCCGTCTCACTCAGCCACAATCTCTGCTGGTTTTCACAGCCAGAAGTTGTGGGGACTTCTCTGCTTGGCATTGTGGGCTGGGGAGCCTGGTGTGGGGCTGGGACCCCTCACTCCTCTTGGAGGGTACCTCTGCAGCTGAGATATCCCTCCTGATTTTTAATGGTGACATGTGGGTGTGGGACTGGCCTGTTCCATATCTCTGCCCCTCCTACCAGTTTTGGCATGGCTTCTTTTGTATGTCTGTACAGGTGATTCTCAATGGGGGTGGTTCTGTAGTTTAATTGTAATTGATGTGGTCCTTAGAGGAGGTGAGCATAGTATTTACCTACTCTGCCATCTTGACCAGAAAAATCACACTGTTGCCAAGTTTTATCTTCTGGTCTGATCTGTGTCCCCAGTATCACTCAGCAATCTTTCATGTTTTTAATCCCTTCTCCTATTTTACTCAGCAGCTGATCCAAATATAAACAACTTTTAACCATGCATGCAAAACCTTCTGGCTCAGCAGATAATGATGGTGGAGATGATGATCACAACAGTTGTTATATGGTGCTTATTATACACCAGGCATTGTTCTAAGCCCTAATTCTTACAACAGTCCACTGAAGATTATTATCATCTCCATTATATAGATCAAGGAATTGAGGCACATGGTGTTTAGGTAAATTTCCCAAGGTCATAAGCTAATGAATGGCAGAAAGAGAATGTGAACCCCAGCAGTGCCTTGGGCGTCTGCCCTCAATACCATTGAATCAACATCAAATGACTGTGTCCTGACTCACTGTGACTATAGAGTCCATAGGCACGGACTCCCCCAAATTGCTCCTGTTTAACCCCTCCCCTCATCACTACTGACCAATAGTTTTATCAGCATCTTTCCCAGTGGCCTTTCTCAACATTTCAGAGGCAGGGACCAGCCTTCCTCCAAATCCCCATCCCCCATCTCACCCACTTCGAGTTCTTTGCTCTCTTATCTACCCCTGTCTTCCTGAGCCTCAATCCTTCCTCTTGTTTGGCACCTTCCTCTCAGTATATAAGTAGATCCAAGTCTGTCCTATCTTTTTTTTTTTTAAGTGACTCCTCTTTTAAGTTTGTCAATCTCTCTCTCCTTTCCACAGCCAAGTCCCTAGAGAGTTCTCTACCTTTGTCTTTAGACTTCCTGACACACCATTCCAGTGCAATTGCTCTCCCAGTGGCCCAGCACCCCAGAATTGCTAAACTAAATGGCCCTCGCCCTGCTCATCTCTGCAGCATTTAATTCTATTGATCACTTTCTCCCCTTTACAACTTCCGCCTGGCCATGACCTTCTTTTGTTCTTCCACTCTCTGGGGTTTCTTCCTCCATCGCCTTTGCTTGCTCCTCCTGTGCTGTCTACTCTGTACATTTGGATGTCCCTGGAGATCCTTAACCTGCATCCCCCCAGTTGGGGACTGTTGGTATCATGTCTGCATCTTTAACCAGAAGTTTCTTCTGAGCTTCAGAGAGGTAGATAAAAATGAGTATTAACCATCTTGACCTGGAGAGTCCATGGGCTTCATCCTCAGCTCGTCACTACCACCCACCCAGGAGCCCAAGTCACCCAGCAAGAAGCCATCTTCCAGTCCTTCCTTCTCACTCACATCACCAGTACCTCTTACATGTTCATCTTAAATAGCTCCTCTCTGTTTCTCATCCCATCCCCTCCACCACTGCCTTAGTCCAGGCTCTCATCCTTTGTCTCCTAAAAATATTAAAATCACCTCCTGACCAGTCTCTCTCTACCTTAAGCCTCAACCTCTATCAACCATCATGATACCAGCAAGGTCTTTCTAATATGCATATCAACCCGTTGCTCAAAATTCCCCAAAGATTCACATTGCCAACATAAGGAAAACGAATTCCTTTGCATAACAAAAAAAGGCCTTCCTGAGCTGACTGCTGTCCCTCTCCAGCCTCTGCAGTTGCCTCCCCACCCCCCTCAGCACTGCTTTCCCTGCTCTGTGGCTACAGTGCTGGCCTGGATGTAATGGCCGCAGGCATTGCGCCTCCTCACTTGGCACATTCCATCCCTTCTTTTTGGACCAGCTCCCCCAGTCTGTCCATCAGGCACTCCTCATCCGTATTCCCTACTTCCCCACCATCCATCCCCTTCCCTATCCTCTCACAGCCTGGCCTCCCTTTTGCTTTCTGCATATTCTCATCCAACAATTATCTTATTATTCTATATGTGTTTGACTGGTCCGCCTCGCTTCCTAGACTTCCTGGCTCCTTGAAGGCAATTACTATTTTTTTTGCCTTGGTATTTTTGTTCCTCCAGTGTCCAGTAAAATATCTCCACAATGGCAGACATTTATTAACTATTAGATATTAATATTGTTATCGACAGGATGGTAGAGAAAGTCCCTTGGCAGCTCACACTTTCCATCGTTATCATCATCACTATCAACATCAGAAAGCTCACAATATGTGGTGATGGAAGGAGACGAGACTTCCGGGGGTGAGCACACAATGGAGTATACAGGTGTCAGGTCATAAACTTGTGCACCTGAAATTCATATAACCCTATTAACCAGTGCTACCCCTCCCCCATAAGTTTAATAAAAACAAAATAAAGGAAGCACACATGAAACACTGTTGATAACTAAACAAAGAAAGTTGACCATGCAGCAGATAGAGCCAGAGGGATGTGTTAGTATAGGTACCCACATGTATGATATAAACCCATTGGCATACAGACATCACCAATTCACACACTAGGTGAGGGGTCGCAGGTCCCTTCAAACTCTGACATTCTGTGAATGAAGGCATTAAACCAAGACATCCAATCAAATCAGCTGCCATATGAGTGCCTATCTCATACGAGCAACTTCACTAAATGCTGCAGTGAGTGGACATTCTCAGCCCTCGTTGGGCCCTCAGTGCCCCGAGGTGTGTCTGTGATTCCCAGCCTGCACCAGCTTGCGTGCTCGGCCCTGCAGGCTCTTTCCTAGTCTTTAGCTCGTCTCCACCTTATCAAGCTCCTCCCTACTCTCTCGACTTTATGTGTGCCACACTGGAGTTGAAGGAGGCTTTGGACAGCTAAGCCTCAGACACTCCTTCTGCCTAACCAAGATAAAATGGTTGCACCCAGGAACAATTTATGATATTTAAAAGCCCTTGAAGAGATATCTTGCACTCCCAATTTCATAGCAGCATGAGTCACAGTAGCTAAGAGGTGGAAGCAACCCAAGTGTCCATGGACAGATGAAAGAATAAACAAATGTGGTCTATACATAAAGTGGGGTATTGTTCAGCCTTTAAAAAGAAGGAAACCCTGACACAGCTACAATATGGATGAAAATTGAGGGTATTTAATAAATGAAATAAGCCAGGCACCAAAGGACAAATACTATATGATTGCACTTATACAGGTATCTTGAGTAGTTAAATTCATAGCGATGGAGAATGGTGGTTACAAGGGCTGGAGGGAGGGCAGGGAAAAGAGGCTTTATTTAATAGGTACAGAGTTTCAGATTTGCAAGACCAGTTAAGTACTGGAGATCTGTCTTACAACAGTGTGAATGCATTGACCTGTCCACTTACTTAAAAAGTGGCTAAGATGGTAAATTTTATGTGGTGTGTTTTTCACAACAATTTTTAAAATTTAAATAAAAAATTAAACCAAAATATTTAGAGCACAAGCACCATGCAATCCAAACAGACACTGGTCCTTATGAACCCCACTGGGCAATCAAAACTGGCTACAAACTCCCAGAATGGCTGTATGGTTCAGACAGAGTAAGAAGCAAAGGAACTCATCAAAGGGACATGGGACAGCCTTCAGGCTCCCTGTGAGGGCCAACACCAGGCATCTTGCTCTGCAGCAGGAATAATGCTCACAGTAAGGCCTTAGAAACACCGCTGTTGCCATGGACACTGGACCTCACAGCTTCCTCTACTGGATGCTGCCAAGATCATTGTCATCGCCGGTCGCCAGAGCAGGCCTCTGCACTGCACCTGCCTCTTCCAAGTACCAGCTTCTAGTGAATGTACCTGACTGGCACGTGCCCTCGTTTATATTCAGGGAAGGCTGGGAAAGCAAGTATCTGGTACTCTCTGATTCTGTGGTGAGTACAGGCTCTGGTCAAACAAAGCAAAGGGCGTCGGAGTTTAGATGGTCAGCATGACTGGCCTTTCCACACGTCTCTTCTCCTACCACGCACTCGTACTCGCCTCACTTTCCTAGACCTCAGGGGACGGATGGCCGAGGTTAGCAAATGAAAACACAATGTGCCCAGCTAACTTTCAATTTCAGATGAACAGCGAGTCATTTTTTAATATAAATCTGTCCTATACAATATTTGGAACACACTTCCACAAAAAAGCTATTTATTGTTAATCTGAAAATCAAATTCAACAGGGCACCCTGTGTTTTATCTGACAGCCCTCCTCAGAGGTGTCTTTTCTGTGTTATGTTATGTTATGTAGAAACATTATACCAGGGCCTGCTTCCTGGGGGTGCTCAAGACGCTACTGTGCAAAATCCGTGTTCAAGAAAATAGCCCAGCTGCCTGATGCTGGTTTTGAACACCAAAACTTGGCAATTACCCAGACTCCCCCTTTGTTCCCTTCCCGTCACAAATGTTCATCTCCTCCAAGTCAAATATCTGCCTAGAGCCATGCGGGGTGAAGGTTATGTCTTTGGAAAAGCAAAGGAGAGAAGCACATTAAAATTTAAAACCTGATTAACCCCCTCGCAATAAGAAAGAGCAGAGTAAGCAGCGCAGAAAGATTTTATGAATTTTTCATACTAGACACTCTCAAGTTTACCATGACTACGCTTAACAGGGCTTGGACGGGAGGTGAGACTAAAAAGCAATGTCTGAAAGCGGCTCTATGGCTCTCTCAGCCCGCGTGGCAAGCTGGCTCCATCACCCAACTTACAATTTCTTCCTTTAATGGGAAAAGGCAAGTGATTTTCAAAGCCACTGCATTTCAATATTTTATAGACAAAAATTATTGGACTATTTCGTAATGTTATTTAAAATCATAAATAACACACACAGCTTTGCCAAATTCTTCAAAGGTCACCCACACAAAGACTTTACTCATTTACCCAAGTTTTACAGGAAGGATAATCAGACCTTCCCAAACCAATGCTTTCTCTGGCCTGCCAGGGAAATGTGTATCCACAGTGGATATTCCAAGGACAGACAATAAATAATGACTTTTAGTGCTGGTATGAATATATTTCACTAGCTATAAAGATCAGGTCCTTGGAAGAGAACTAATTTATGTGTTTGCTTAAATTGAACCCTTTTCCACTCCTCCAACACTCCTTGATCCTCCACTGTTGGGGCCTTTGTGTGTGCTGTTCCCTCCTCCTGGAACTCTCTTCCTTGCTTGGTCTGATTAACTCCTTTAGCTCTCTGCTCAAAATCATTTCCTCAGGAAAACATCGATTCTCTGACCCCTGAGAGTAGACCAGGGCTCCTTTTTAGGCTTTCAGAGCTAACTCTACCTTTTCTTTGTAAGTCTTTTTCATGGTTAATAAGGATACAGTTAGATTCCAGAGTAAATAAAAAATGGTACCATCCAAGAGATTTTTTTTCCATTTCTTCCTTCTCACTCAATTGCCATATATGCTTTTACCCTAGGGAGCCTCTCATAAGGTCCTATTCTATTATTATAAATAAGTAATTTGGCTCCCTCCGTGCCAGGCAGCAGGCCCTTCCCTTGTCAGTCAGGAGAGAGGAAATCTGTCTTCGAGGTCAATATTGCTTAATTAAGGCTGCCTCATCCCTCGGCCATTAACAGGAGTGTTTCAGAGAAGATGGAATCACAGCTAAAGGGCACCTCTTGACCTGATGAAGGAAGTAGTTAACTTTTTCTGCATAATTTTAAAACATTTTTTTCTATACCACATAGAATGTTATGTAAATGCATATCATTGGTGCTTTTTTTATTTGGGTGCAATGTTTTTGCTTTCTTCTGTTCTACTTGGCTCCTTCCTTCCTTTCTTTTTCTTCGTCCTCCCTTCCAGCACCAGCCATTCCCACACCAACACACACACAAGCCAGGTCACTAACTCAGGATGCCTCCACCCACATTTTTCTCCCTGTTCACAAAATCATGTAGAGAGATTTGGACGGTTTGGCGTCATTTATTTATTTATTTATTTATTTATTTATTTTGCTTTACAGAGTGAGATCATATTATACACACGTTTCTGCATCTTTCTCTTCTCATTCGACAATGCCTCGTGGAAAGCTCTTCGAGTCAATTAGTTTAAATTTAATTCAGTCTTTTTAATGGCTGAATAATCATTCTTGGTTCCACTATGCCATAAATTATTCAGCCGTGGGCTTTGTCTCCAGCTTGGTACCACAACGAACAACGCTGCATTAACGCCCATGAACATGTGTTTTTATGAATAGTGGATTTATGCCTGGGGAGGTAGATTCCCAGGTGTGGGCTTGCTGGGTCAAAGGCACACTAGTTTTTAATCTTAATAAATATTAGCTTCAGTTGCAATTGCCTCCTTTCCTAGAGCCTTTCCCCCTCCTGTGCTCCCTCTAGTTCTCCTTTCCCCACTTCTCTGCTACATCCTTTCTGTCTTTTATTTTTTATAATTAAAAGCTTGACATGTTCATCTTTGGTCTAATTTTATAGGCTAGAGTGTAAGCTATTTGTGCTAATGTATGAAAATACAATAATATTATAAAATTTAAAAAATCATTATCATGTTAAAAGGCTCACCAGGAAGAAGCCCTCTTCTGCAGAGGACCAGGTAATTAAGAATGTGACTATAAATATGCAGCATGATACCTTGTTTTCTTCTCTTTCTCTATTGAATCAAGATATATATTCACAACCACCCACGCACTATGGCAACTGAATATTATCAGTAGCAAATGATGCGATCCCTCCGCCAGTGTTTCCTGGGTAATGCGTTATATGGGACACATTTCCTGAGCATACTCTGCCCCTCAATCCCACTCCTAGTACTATTTATTCACTTGGCAAATATTCATGGGTCACTGCTATGTCCTAGGCACAGTACTAGCGGGGGGGGGGGGGGGGCGCATATCACAATAAATGATGAATATGATCGTGATCCCATCTCACAGAGCTTACTTCCAGCTAAAGGGAAATATATTAAACTAATTACATGTGTGTTTAATATTTTTATTGTGATACAATACATATAACATAAAACTTTTAGGCCATTGTCATTTGTCTCTTATGAAAGCAGCCTATAGTCAGTGAATGCAGATTTAAACATTTTTAAGTGTACAGTTCAGTGACATTAAGCATATTCACATTGTTGTATAGCCATCAACACTATCCATTTCCATAACTCTTTACTTTGCAAAACTGAAACTCTATACCCATCAAACAGCTCCCCGTTCCCTTCTCTCCCAGGCCCTGGCAACCGCCATTCTGCTTTCTGTCTCTATGACATTCCACTTATGTAAGTGGAATGATACAGCATGTCTTTTTGTGACTTATTTCACTTAGCATTATGTCCTCAGGATTCCTCCATGTTGTAGCATGTGACAGGATTTCCTTCCTTTTTAAGAATGAACAATATATTATTATCTGTGTGTAGACCATATTTTGTTTATCTATTCATCAGTGGACACATGGGTTTCCACTTTTTGGATCATACTTCTTAATTTTTTTCTTTATTTTTTTCCCCTCCAACCTGGACTTATTGAGCTGGATAAAGGCTGGCAAATTATTTCTCCCAAATAACTTTCACTACGCATTCCCAAGAAGAGTAAATGTATGTTTTAACTACTATATAAGAAATACTGGGCCGGGTGAGTGGCTCAGTTGGTTAAGAGTTTGCTTAAGAGCACAAGCTCTGAGCAACAGGGTCTCTTGTTCAGTTCCCACATGGCCCAGTGAGCTTTGCCCGAGCTGAACTGCCTCTGAGCTGCCAGCAGGTGGCAGGATGACTCAGCTGGTGAGAGCACATGCTCCTAATGACAAGCTTGCCTGTTTGATGGTGGGTTACTCCCACCTGAGGCTGGGACTGAACTCAGCACCTTGAGCTGAGCTGCTGCCCACATGGCTCAGTGGATAGAGCATGTGCTGTTAACAGCAAGGTTGCCAGTTCAACTCCTGCATGAAAAAAAGAAGAAAAAAAAAGAAATATTAACCAGACTTTTCTCTCTAGCTATTTCCTTTCCTTGATTCCTCCCTGATGAAAAAGTGAAGCTGTGCTCACTGCCCCCAGGGAAGATATAACAGGGCAAAACACTTTTCTGAGTGTTTCTCGGGCTGCTGTTGTCCAATAGCCTAGGTGCTTAAGGAACTAGAACCAGATAGCACTCTAGGTGTCTTAACAGACAGATTCTTGACCAGATATCACTAAAGACAAAGTGATCACTCCCAACACCTTCCTTTCTTCCTCCTTTGTATGCCTATGGAAGCTTAGCCCTATAGAACTATAGGACCCTTTGGGACCCCAAATTGACTGAAAGTATATTTCTACCACCATGGATGAATGGGATCTTGAAGTATAAATTTATATTTCTCACTCACCTGAGCTGTAGACTGAGATCTCTACACCTATGCACAATGAATGATTTAATTACAACGTATAACAACTGTGAATGAACGACTGCTTTCCACGAGAGCCTATGACGGGCCTGACCTGACTGGGGGGAAGGGGACAGCAGAGGATCAGGTCAGGCTTCCTTGGACTTGAGTTCAGATATCAAGGATGGATAGAAAGCTTCTTGATAAAGGACGTGGGCCAAGCAGTCACGTCTCACTTCCAGTGCTGCTGGCCCCCAGCATTCCCGCGTCCTTGGCCCGAAAAACATATTCCCACCATTGCTCTTTTTACCAGGAAAACGTGTCCAGCACATCCCCCTGCAATAACCCCAGCTTCCCAATTCTGATTAGTATTGTTCAGATGCCCAAAAATTCGTGTGGATGTCATCATTTCTAGGAGTTTTTTACATTGAGAGTTCTCTAGATGTTTTAAGATGCCATCTTGATCTTTGCAACATATCTGCTGAACATCTGAGCATTCTTTATAAAACAACATAGACAAATAAGCGCACATATCTTTTTCTCTTGTAGTATTCTTATTCAATCCTACCATCTATCCTTCGTCATACAAAGCCATAATGTTGAGAAGGAAATAAAGGAAAAACCGTTTCCCCACATCATTAATTACTCCATTTTTAAGCAGACACAAACACTTTTCCTCTTTGGCTTTGGATCAACTACTAGGCTGCCAGCTGGGACTGGTGGGGTGGGAGTGGGGGGGCAGTAAAAGCCTTAATCACCAGAATGAGCTTTGTTCTTTTTAAGGAAAATAAGACTAAATTAAAGGCACACTAAGATATTTTTCTCCTGGTTAGAATAGGCATAAAATTTGGTGATTAATTTCTCATACACCTACCACTGATTTTTTTTGTCAGTTGCTGTAATTTTAGTAAAAATTGATTGAAATATAAGCAAATTATAATTTAACTGTTTAGGATAATCTATTTTCTGCACTCCAAACTCATATCCAATTACTTAACTACATTTCCCTTAAATATCTCATGGGCATTGAAAAGGGACAAAACATGGCTTTTAGATTCACAATGCTTCTGAAACCATATATGTGGGGTTTTTTCCCCCACACCAAGCAATTTTCTAATTCTCTGTGGACACCAACGAGGTGTCTGACAATTTGTTTCAATTCTGACACTGTCTACCTGGAGATAGCATCAGATGCCACAAGTTAAGAGCTCAGTCCTTCAAGACTGCCCCCCCTTCAGACACCAATCACAAGTCCCAGGTTGCCAACTGGTTGTAAATCAGGGCTTCTCACGACCCCCTACTCGGGCCTGATAACTTGCTAGAATGGCTCACAAAACTCAGGGAAACATTTTACTTACTGTTACTAGTTTATTATTAAGGGTACAACTCAGGAAGAGTCAAGTGGCAGAGATGCACAGAGCAAGGTATGGGCGGAGGGGTGCGTCTGTGAAGAGCTGCCTTGCCCTCAGTGGGTACGCTACCCTCCCATCACCTCCATGATTTCAGCAAGTCAGAAGCTCTCCAAACCCGATTGTTTAGGGTTTTTTTGGAGACTCAGCCCACAGGTGTGATTGATTGACTCGTTGGCCATTGGTGATTAAATCTATTTCCGGGTCCTCTGTCTCCCCAGAGGCCAGGGTGGGGGAGGCCAGCTAAAAGTTCCGGCCCTCTAGTCACATAGTCAGTTCCTCCAACAACCAGCCCCAGCCTCCCAGAGTCACTTCACTAGAATAAACTCAGAGATGGTGGAAAAAGGCTTATTATGAATAACAAAAGACACTCCCCTCACCCTATCAGGAAGTTATGGGGGGATTTAGGAGCTCTGTACCAGGAACTGGGAACAGAGACCAAATGTATATTTCTAATTATGTCACAGCATCTCAGGGTAATTATGCCCAAAACCGAAGTCCTGATCTTTCTCTCTAAATTAATAAATATTGCCTATTTCCCCCATGTGATCTATTTCCAAACTCTGGAAGGCATTTACGTACGCTGTCCTCCCTGCCTAGAATGCTTCTCCCCACTCCTTATCTGACTGGTTCTACCCATCGTTCAGACCTCAGCTTAAATGTCACTTCGTCAAAGAGGCCCTCCCAGCCCCTCTCCCAGTCTAAATGATATTCTCCCATGTTCTTCTTCATAGCACCTCACATTTTTTAATAGTGTGTTTGATGATTATTTGTGTCTTGTCTGGCTCGTCCACTGGCGTATGTGAAGCAACAGGAGTCCTGACTCTCCCTATGAGGACCCAGCCGAGTGCCCGCCATACAACAGGGCTCAGTACTTGTTGAATGAATGAGTGAATTAATTGTCTATTTCTGTGCTTTTTAGAATAAGCTCCCCAGAAATTGTTCTCCTGGATGATGATATATGTTTCCTGATACAAGGGTTCTGCGGTCAGATAAGTCTGATAAATAACTGAGTTAATCAAAGTTAAATAGGTTTCTGTACTGCAGGATTTCTCAGGGCTTATAATTTGCTACGGACATTGCGATACTTGAGAGGGAAAATGAATGTGAGGCTTGTCAAACACGTGAAATTGTAGAGCGCTTATATCACGGAGTATCTTTCAAGAGTGTTCTGTGGACCACACAGGGGAAATTCTAGTACCCAGTAATTACTTAGTATTTATCTTAATAAATGCCCCATTCATTAAGATAAAGTTTTTTTCAGGTCACTATCTAAGCCTTCTGTATTATTTCACTTACCTTTTTTTGAGACTTTTTTTTAAAGAGCAGTTTTACGTTCACAACAAAATTGAGAGGAAGGTACAGAGATTTTCCATACACCCCTCTCCCCTCTAAGCACAGCCGCCCCTGTTATCAACATCCCCACCAGATGGGACATTTGTAACAAGTGATGAACCTGCACTGGCACGTCGTCACCACCGAAGGTCCACAGTTTATCTTAGAGTTCACTCTTGGGGTTGTACTTTCTATGGGCTTGGATACATGTGTAATGGCATGTACATGATTAAGGTTCCTCCATGTTTTTGTACAACGTGATAACTCATTTATTTTTAGTGCTGAATGATACTCCGCTGTCTGGCTGGACCAGTTTATCTGTTCACCTACTGAAGGGCATCTTGCTTGCTTCCAAGTTTCAGCAATGATGACTAAAGCTGCTATAAACATCTGTGTGCAGATTTTTGTATGGACATAAGTTTTCAACTCCCTTGAGCTGAAAAGATACCGAGGAGCATGATTGCCAGATCATATGGTAAAAGTATGTTTAGTTTCATAGAAACCTCCAAACTGTCCTCCAAAGAGGCTGGTGGCAGATTTGCCTTCCCGTCAGCAGTGAACTCTCAGAAGGGACTGTCCTTCCTGTAGCTCCACATCCTCACCAGCATTCCATGTTGTCACTGTTTAGGATTTTGGCCCTTCTAATAGGTGTGTATATTTCGTTTATTTTTCAGGCTATCCCTCGATGTTATGTAATTTATGGATCATCCAACAGCTTGTAAGAGTCAGGATTTAAATCTGGTCACATAGACGGCAAAGCCTGAGCTCTGAATTATGTAACCACACAGACTCTCAGAAACAGCCTCCAGGCTCTTCCACGTTATCTGCACATGTCTCCTGTCATGGAGACAGATGCTCTCCACATGCATGTCTGCAGCTGCATGTGTCACACGAAAACTTATTATTATTACTCTCTTTTCATGCAAGTAGTAGTTTTCTATTGCTGTGTAACAAATTACCACAAAATTAGCAGCTTATAACAATCCTCATACGTGAGCTCACGGTTCTGTAGCTCAGAAGTCCAAACGTGCTTGACTGGGTTCTCAGCTCAGGGTTCTAGATGACTGATTGGAAAGTGCTGGCCCAGCTGTGTTTCTCTCTGGAGGCTCTGGCAAAACACTCGCTTCCAAGTTCATTCAGCTGGTTGGCAAATTGAGTTTGTTGTGGTCGTAGAACCCAGGTCCATCTTTCCTCCCTTGCTGTCAGCCAGGGGAGGCTCTCGTCCCCTAAAGGCCACCCACATTCCTTGCCACATGCACCCCTCCATTTTTGTTGAAGAATCTCCCTCACGTTGAAGCCCTCTTGCACTTTAAGTCTCTGACTTCTGTTTCTGACACAGATTTTAAGAGTTCATATGATGAGCTAAGGCCCATGTGGATACACTTTCCCTGTGTTAAAGTCAACTGATTTGGGACCCTAATGGCATCTTCAGAACCTCTTGACAGCAGTACCTAGATTATTGTTTGATGTACTAACTGGGAAAAGGTATGTTTTGTATATCAGAGGCTGGTGTCTTGTGGGCCACCTTAGATTTCTGCCTACCAGAAGGCATGCATACTCTTTCTTCACTAGATTGTAAGCCATCCAAAGGCAAGAACCACATTTTTGCTCTCTTTGTATCTTTCATGTCAGTACTTAGCATAGAAAAGGCACTCAACATTTCTTGATGGTTAGTTATCATCATCCTATCACCATTGTGCTCATTATGCATAGAGTCCTCATTGGAATTTTTTTGTCCTTAAGCTTTCATTAATTTATTTCACTGTAAGTCATGCTTTTCAAAATAATGACTAAAAAAGTTGAGTTCTAAGATCCAAATTCAACTTTTTTCAGAAATTTCTGTGATGTTTGGTGTCAATACTCTCGGAAATGGGGAGGCAAGTTTCAAAATTTGATGGATTTTGAAGAATGTAGCTATGCACCAAGATCTAGAAAACTCCATAATTTCTTCCCTTGGCTATTTTAGAGTAAAAATATCAGAGAAGGAGTGTACTAGTAACCTTGGGTGCATTCATTACAAATTTCTCATGTTCATGGATATGTGCTAAGCAGAAAGAAGGGTTCACTATGTACTGCCATGATGACTTTCTGTCAATGAAATCTGGTGCTTACAACTGAGTCCTACGATATGCAAATGGATAGATGTTGCTCTCTTGGGTAGATATCACAGAAACCTCTCTGGTTTCTCAAGAGTGCTTTTCATGAAAATAGGCAGTGTCAATGATACCATCCCCATTTGGCACATATTGGATTATCAGTACCTGACAGCAACTCTCCAACTGAGTCCGGAAACAGTGAAACAAGAGACAAACTGACAATAAATTTTTAAAAACTTAGACTGCCAAATTGTCAGACTTGTAACTGTGACTGTGGGCCATGCCCAGCCGTGTTCTACTCTTCATTACAAAAATTAAGAAATGGAGGCATGGAGCCACAACAAGAATAGTTCCCAATTGCGATTCAGCTAAAATGATTAGGACAGATAAGGAGGTAAACAAGGACAAAAGGGACCCAGAAGATTTCACTACAAATGTGAATTGCATCTATCAGATCCTTGGTGGCCTTGCAGCTCTGTTTCTATGTTGAACCAAGTGGCCCATTTCTACCTCCACTCCTGCACGTCTCACTGGTCTCCTCAGACCTCTCCTTTGCACATGCTGTGCTGACCTAGTTCCACCTCCTCCTTTTATAGACACAGCACTAGAAGTGCACTGTGTTTTCCCACAAAGGACAGAGGTCCACCTGCACCCAGAACCAGTTTCCAAACTCCCAGCTCTGTGAGCACTGCTTTGTACCGGCCTTCATGTTGTCTTTGGACCATATTCACTTCCTTTCACAGTAGCACTTTACTCAGACTGAAACCAAGATGGAAATCTTCAATTTCATCTTGATTCCTAGGGTCTCCTCTACCCCCAGCCTGCAGAGGAATGACAAAAACATTAACATTAAGTGACCAAGTGGAAGAAGAGGAGTCCATGAAGGTCCCTGAAAGAATAAACAGCTAGAGGGAAAGCAGTTAAAAAACATTTTTTTAAGGCTTTAGGAGAAGAGAGAATTTTAAGAAAGGAGTGACCACAGTGTCAAATGCTGCATTGAATACAAGCAAAATATATGTCCATTACATTTGGACATTGCAGCACTACTTTTAGTAAGAAGAAATCACAAGGAAATTTAAAAATACTTTAAGATGAATGACAATAAAAACAATTAAAGCTTGCAAATTTGCTTAGAGGGAAATTTATGGCTATAAGCACCTTCCAATAGAAAGAAGAACCCTAATGACCTAAGCTTTCACCTTAAGACCTTGGAAAAAGAAGAGCAAGTTGAACCCAAAGAATAAGGATTAGAGCAGAAATTAATGTAACAGAGAATAGAAAAATAATAGAGAAAACTCCATGAACCCTAAGTTGGCTCTTGGAAAAGAGTGGCAAAATTGACAAACCTTTTTAACTAGACTGACCAATTAAAAAAAGAGAGAGAAGATTCAAATTACTAGGATCAGAAATGAATGAGGGAGCACTGGTATTGACCTTCCAGAAATGAAAGGATTATAAGAGAATACTATGAGCAAATGTCAGCAAATTAGATAACTTAGATGAGATGGACAAATTCCTAGAAACACAGAACTTATCAAAACTGACTCAAGAAGAACGAGACATGAGGCTAAATGCCTGATGGGTGCCTGGGAGGTGAGGCGCTGCAGACATGCATAGACTATTCTTTGAAGAGGTTGGCTGTGAAGGCAAAAGGAGATGTGGTTTATTAGAGAAGGGTGAAACCCAGAGAGCCAGGCTCAGGGTTTCTTTTTTCTTTTCTTTTCTTTTCTTTTTTTTTTTTTTTGGTTCTGTTTTTAGGATGCAGAAACTTGAACACAGTTTTGTAAGGACCAGTGGAGATGAGACGTGGAGGACAAAGAGGAGAAAGGAACAGGATGCCTGAGGACGCAGGAGGGGGGGTGTATCCAGGAGAAGGAGAAAGTCAGTGCCTTGCCTGCCCTCAGGCGCATGGACCAGGGAGTGGGGAAGACAGTCAGCCTCTACGTGGGGCGGGTCACAAGGGAGGCAGTGTCTCCAGGGAGAGTCAGACTTCCATTAAGGCAAGAAGGTGCAGAGGGTGTATACTGAGACCGTATTTTCAAGTGAACAGGTGTCTAGGAAGACATAAAGAGAATGATTGAAACAGAGGCCAGTAGTAGTGGGTGGAGGTACACTTGAGTCTCATCACCATGGAAGCAGACAGAGCTGTATTCCATGTCAGCCCTGAGAGTCCTCCTTTCCTGGTCCTCCAGACTGGGTTGAGTGACCTACCCACACCCAGGCTACCCTGTGACTCCTCTATCATAGAAGCTAATTGTGTTGGATAATAGCATGTTTACTTGCCTATTTCCCTCACTAGATCATAACAGCAATTAGTATCATCTTTCCATAGCAGTTTTTGCAGTTTTCTTTTCTCACTTATTTTTTTACATCGTCAAGTCAGTAATTATAAAGAGGAGCTTTAAAAAAAACTTTTATTGTGGAAAATTTGAAGCATATACAAAAGCACAGGGAATAGTATAATGGCTCTCGTGGGCACCCAGGTTCAGCAATGGTCAGTTCATGGCCACACTTCCTTCATTTATGCCCCGCCCACACCCCACCCTCGTTCTTTTCTGCTATTAGGCAGCGGAGTTGCAGGTAAGGAAATAGGGGCTGAAGGGCTGGAGACGAAAGAGGAAAAGTAATTCAAACCAGGAGAGGGGATTTGCACCGTCAAATGAGCCTAGTGTGCTATAGTCTGCAACTGAGGAGAAAAGAAATGAAAAGGCAAGGATTTCTTACAAGAATTCGTTGTCATTTCTTGGATCCTGAGAACAGGAATGTGGCTAGGCTGGGCTTCAGGGAGGAACTGAAACGAAGGCCTGCGCAGCTCGCAGGCCTCTCTCCATCTCCCATTTCTGCCCCTCCATATAGATGTGGCTCACTCCTCTCTCTCTCCGTGGACTTATTGCTCCTGTATCCTCCGCAGGCTCACAGTGAAGACGGCTGCTTCACAGCTGGTACATTTATAAGTTGCAGTTCCAGCCACATAATGAGAATGACCTAATTCTTCCTGCATCCCAATTAAAAATTTCCAGAAAAGAGAATCTTAACAGGGCAGCAAGCGCGAGCCCTAAAAACTGTGGGTCTTATGCTATAAATGCCAGAGGTCCTCTTCTGAGATCTGTGGATCGGGGTGGCAATTCCCCAAAGCAGTGAATCCTTGTGAGCTGGGCGGGTGTCGACAATACTTGCAAATGACAGCACAAGAACAAAACTGACATTCAGGCACAAGTCAAAGGACCCACGTGGAGATTGACTGACTCCCAAAATCTGGGTTCCCACCATGGCCATTTTGTCTACACCAAGAAGCGCATCATTTGAAGTCAATCTACAAAGACCCAGAGCAGTTTTCCAGCGGAGTGGGCGAACAGTCTAGACAGAGGAAATAACATTGTTTGAAACAAGGAGGCATTGAAACGAGCTTCCTGAATGAGGAGTGCAAGCCCCTGGTGCAAATACTTCACCGAATTCATACTGGGGTCCCAATGGGGGGAAGAAAAGCAGTCAGAGTACTTGGGGTCAGATTGTGAGAGACTTTGGATGCCAGACATTTGAGCACAGCCCTGTCACATGTCACCTACAGTTAAGAAAAAGAAATGCAGTGGTAGAAACAGCAGCATCGCCACTCGTGGAAAACCATTAAAAACAAACATGGTTGCCAATGGAAATTATTCCTGAACTTCTACTGGTCTTCACTTAATTTGTATTTATAGGCGAATGTCTCCCAGACAAATCAGAGAGGTTGTTAAGCAATCACTGCCCTGGGCGAGCAAATGACGCAGCTTGTTCCGTCCCCCTCCTCACCACCTGCAGAACAGGAGGCAAAGCACCACACCGTCACCCGCGGCGAGGTTGGTGGACATTATAAATAGAGTCCATGGGGAAGGTGCGTGGAGCCTCCCAGGAAGTCAGCGCACCGCGAATTCCGCCTATGGACTGGGGGTAAGAAACCCTCAGAAAGGCAGCGGTATGTGAACAAGCCAGGCTTCCAGTGAGATGCTGTGAATTGCGGCACTTCTGTCTGAAGCCCAGTTTTTCAGCCTAAGTCACGGATGAAGGCCGCCCGCCCGGTCTGTGCTGCTCACCTTCCCACACTAATGGATTCAGCCAGCATCTGGCTTCAATAAGCTTTCGCGTTTTCCCCTCGACTTTGACTAGCTAACCAGGTTCCTGTAGTAACACTACTGTAACCTATGCATAATGAACTCTTCCGCTAGTCCATTTTTATTTCAACTAACACCACAACAAGTCACGAGCAGAACGTGATTAAACTTTGCGGTTCTAAGTAGCAAGAGTCCGGTCATGGTTCATCAAAGTGAAATGACAGGACCAAGAACAACACATTGCTGGGCGGAGGACGGAAGAGGCAGCGAAGACCTCTGTAGACACAGCTCTGCCACGTCTGCATGTGGAAGGCCGGAAGCATGGCTTCCTTTCTCTGTGCCCCGTCATGTTTCCAGTCATGGCAGGAGGGCAGTCTGTGTCCCCTTACACAGTGAGGAAAGCCATGAAAAACAAGTGTGTTTTAAAATAGAAATAATAACAGACTCCCCTTCTTCCTGAGTTAGTGAGAAGATCCGATGAGAGTAGCTGAAATTTCTTTGTAAGCTGTACAGGGCTAACCTGAGCCGTCACAGCCACACCTAAAACCCTGCAGTGTCTCCCCAAGGACCTTGGAATGAGGCTAGAGTCTGCACGGCTTCCAGGCTCTTCCTGACCCGGGCTCACCTCTGCAGACGCACCCTGTCTCTCTGCCACCTCCCACGCCAGGCTTCACCTGGTCAGGCCCCTCACCAGCCAGATACCCCATGGTCTTTGTTCAGGCCAGTCCTTGACTGCACGCTCCTCCCCTATCCCCCCTTTCACCCTTATTTGGGTGGGTGCTCTCTTGGCAACTTGTGCTTCCTGCCCTCCCCCAGGCAGCATCTCTCAGTAGCACCACTGACATTTGGGGCTGAGTAGTTTTCACTAGGGGACTGTCCTGTGCATTGTGGGATGCTTAGCAGCATCAATGACCTCTATCAGCTAGGTGCCAGTAGTAACCCCCTCTAGTTCTGACAACCAAAAATGTCCCCTGACACCACCAAATGTTCGGTGGGGAGCAAAATTGCACCAGTTGAAAACCACCACTCTAAGGTACAGATTATATTAGGCCAATGATACTCCAGATGCATCAGTTGCTAGAGGAGGAGGAGGGGGAGGAGGGGAGGAGGG
>NW_017731489.1:1864275-1898964 GCF_001890085.2 Hipposideros armiger
GAGGAGAGGGAAGGGGTGAGGGAGAGGGAGGGGGAGGGGAGGGGGAGGGGGAAGGGGAGGAGGAGGAGGAGGAGGAGGAGAGGAAGAAGAAGATTTCTGTATTTGCTGAGTGGTCTGACCTTGTATTATATTAGAGCCGTCATCACTCCAGTGAGAGAAAACACTTGCTAATTACAGGCACCCTGTTCTCTTCTGGTTGAAAACCATCTTTCATTGTATGCAAGGTGAAAAGTTCTCTTCTGAAATTTGAGTTCATGTTCACTCATCAATAGCAGCTGCTTGCAAAGCAATTTGCTTTGGGGTGAATGGTAAGTTGGCCTCTGAGCTTGTAAACATCCTAAAGGTGTGTTTTGTTTGGTGTCTCAGGAGAGATAAGTGGGACTGAATGAGCTAAGGGTTGAGGTTGCAAATCAGAGGGCTGAGCAGTGGGGGTAGAGGAGAAAAGGGGACCCTACTTCTGGCCCTCCCTCTGCCTGCATCCACTCACAGCTTACTGTAAATACTTGAAAATGTCCCAGGATTTACCCAAAGAAGAGGGGAAACTATCTCCTTCTCTGAAATCTCCCCCAAACCTTTCTGGTTGTTGAAAACCTCTCCCCCTCCCCCAACTTTGGGGAGGAAGTTGGGGGGGGGGTGGAGACAAGCCCATGTGGCCTGCCCTCTGCCCGCCTTCTTTCAGAACCCCTCAAAAGGGGATTTGTTTTTCCTTCTCTGCCTGCCGGGAAGGGATTCCCCCATGTTAACCCCTCCTCCTTCCTGCACTCTGTTTCCCTTACCATATGGCAGAAGGGCTGCAGTGAAAGAATCACGCTCACTGATAAAGGAGCTACAAGAGGAGTTCATTCAAAAGTTCCACCTCGTTTCTCATTCATCAGACAGCAGTTAGTCATCCGGTTCCTGGCGTGTGTTCCTAGCCAGCAGGCCGGTGCCTGCCCTGTGGACCACTGTGTCCCCAGCACTTAGCATGGTGCTACATAACAAATTGTCTGGAATGCAAGGCTTCAGATAACACACATTTATGATCTCTCGGTTTCCATGGATCAGAAGACCCGGGATGGCGTAGCTGGGTCCTCTGCTCAGTGTCTCACAAAGCTAGTCAGGGTGTCAGCACCAGGAATGGGGTGTCGCCTGAGGTCTCAGGTCCTCATCCAACCTGCGATGGTTGTTGGCAGAACTCATTTCCTTGCAGTTACAGAACTCGTGGTGGCTTGTTTCAAGGGCAGCCGGAGGATCTTTCTGACTCTTTCAAGGCTTTCATCTGATTCAGACCCATCCAAAACGATATCCCTTTGGATTCACTCAAATCAACTGATTCGCGAAATCCCTTCGCCTTTGCCATAATACACAACTTCATCACAGGAGTGCTACCCACCATACTCACAGATCCAGCCCACATTCAAAGGGAGGCATTGTACAAGGGCACAGGCCGTCGGGGTTCGCTGTAGGATTTTGGTTGAGCGAATGCGTGAAAGAAGGAATGAAGGAGTGCATCTCATTTGTCTTCGCACTAACCCTCACCGTTGGCAGTACCACCTTTAACTTGCAGAGGAAGACATTCAGCCTCAGACATAGCGAATGACTGAAGTCCTTCTGAGTCTCTGATAAACCTCAGCCCTGCCCCTGCGTCTCAGGCCAGAGCCCTGGCACAGGCGGGTTTGGCATCTCTGCTCTGGCCGGAGCAGGCAGTGGGGTGGAGGCAAGGCCCACGGGGCCGGCTCACCTTCATCCTCACGCAGAGGACATCCCCAGGCACCGGGCCACCCAGCAGGCTCCAGAGGCCACTGAGAGAGAGCACGGGTCAGCTCGCTCCTGGCCAGAGGCTTTGCTTTCAAGTCCATGCCTTGACGTTGGCCTCTGTAGGTTCTCTCTGCTCCAACATCTTCCCAGGATTGAGATGGAGAAGCTGGTGAGCTGTTTTCTTCACCTTCCTCCCTTTCAGAGTCTTAGTAAGCTATGCCCCTTGCACTGATGGGAATTGGGTATGAACAGGGGTGTTCAGACCACAGGCAAGAGTCCTAAGAACCCCTACGAGAGGTTATGGGGCCAGTGTGGACAGTGACCACGTTTTGTTCAAGTAGGAATAGTTTGTGGGTGAACAGCACTAGATTGGGCTCCTCCTTTGGCCGGCTTCCCAGTGCCCCCTCACTACACACCAGATACTCGACACCTTCTTTGATTCTGGCCACATTGGCCTCTTCTTCCTCCCTGCCCCTTAACCTCCCCTAGTCTATTTATGATCTTTAATAAGCAATACCCTTTCTAGCTGCCTTTGTGTTGATAGACTTTCATTTTTATCATGTGGGAACTCCATATTGCATATTAAAGTCCCTCCATTATAGTATAATAGGCATAATGCATAGGCAGTCGTATCCCACCATAATTTCACAGCATGCCCAGCGTAAGTCCAAGATGCAAGATGTTTGTATAGTTTCATAATCCACCTTAGGCTTGAATTACAATGCAGCAATAAAAGACGTGAATACGCTGGTCTTGTGGCTTCATCTTTGACATTGGCTTCATGGTGACTATTTCCATTGAAATTCAAGCATGTCTCCTCCTCAGCTGATGTCCCCCCGACTGCTGAGAGCATCCAAAACAAGGTATCTGCAGCCTCGGGAGTATCCAGCTCATTCAGCCCCACTTACCTCTCCCAAGGAACAAACAAAACAAACCTTTAAGATACTTATGTGCTCAGAGGCAAACATCATGTACCCCGAAGTGAATGACGTCTGTGAGCAGCAGCTATTCCTCAGGAAACATGAACACGAATCTCAGAGAAGAACTTTTCACACTTCACACAAAGAAACCTTCGAAATGCTACTTATATAAATCCAGACAAAATGGTAAAAGGACCCCCAGAACACAGCCAGATTGTCCAAAATAAGCTTTTATCAATGAAATAGAGACATTTGGAACCAGAGAGTCTGTCTGTCTCATCGCCTAAACCTGATCCCAACAACCACTCCATTCTTTCATTCTCTTTCCAACAACCAAAGTGGTTAATTAAAACTTAAAGGGGGAGCTGCTACACAGAAGCCTGGAGGTATGGAAAAGCCTTCCATCTGAGGACATGGAAGCAAGTCATCACCCCTCGGGGCAGGGCAATAGTGGGGTAGGGACGTCAAGGCAGTGGAGACGTGATTATCACGACCTTTGTTAAGGAGTTTGCCTTCTCTCCCAGGGTTCCTCTGAATGGAGTACCCCCTGTTATGAGTTGAATGGTGGCCCCCAAAAGATATGCCCATACCCTCAGCCCTGGAACCTGTAACTGTGACCTGATTTGAAAAGAGGGTCTTTGCTGATGTAATTGATGTAAGGATCTTGAGATGAAATCATGCTGGGTTGCCCAGGTGGCCCTAGATCCGATGACAAGCGTCCTCAGAGGTGACAAAAGAGAAGAAAGCCACGTGAAGATGGAGGCAGAGATTCGGAGTGATGTGGCCACAAGCCAAGGAAGCTGACAAGCACCCAAAGGTGGAAGGGCAAGGAATGGACTCTCCCCCCGGGTCCCCCAGAGGGGAGTATGGCCCTGCCAACACCTTGACTTTATCTTCTGGCCTCCAGAACTGTGAGAGAATAAATCTCTGTTGTCATAAGCCACTGGCTTGTGGTCATTTATTACGGCAACACTAGGAAACAGATACACCCTTCCATCCCTGGGCTTCCTGGCGATCTACTATTCATCTTTCTAACCTCCCTGAGCAGCTCAGGTAGTCAGGCCCTTCCTGTCTCAGCCTGCCCGGGCTTTTACAGTGGCTGTCACACTTCCCGTCTTGTCTCGCCCATTGGTCTGTTTCGTTTCCTGGCGACACCCAGCTGTCTTTGGTCTTCTCTTCAGCACAGGTGCACCATGCCTCAACCCTTCAGGGATTGTCCGCGAGGATTCCTGGACCCGTTTCCAAAAATGTGATCAGAACCTTTGGACTCAGCCCCACATTTACATCATCGCCCCCTTCGCCTTCACTTGCTCACGTGGGCTTTGAAGGGAGGGTCAAGACAGATGTAGCTTTGTTCCTAAGCCAGTGCTAGAGCAAGCCTTCTGTTAGGCTTTCTTACCCCTCGGCGGCAACCGCACCTTCTTACCCTCTTCTGCTCCTGCCACCCGAAATCGACTATCCTTGCTTCTCCTGACTGTGTTGAAACAACTCGTGGAAGCTGCACAGATGCCTTCCTGGGAGAAGGGCCAGAACTAATCAACTCACAAAATCTCTAATAAGAGGTTAAATACATAATCGGAGGCACAACTGACACAAACAGAAGGGACTTCTATGAACTGTAGGAAATGGTACATCCGCTTCCAAAATCCCTTTACTTCGCTGTGTCTGGGTTTACCTCTGTCTTTCCTCGTCCCAGGTTCATGGTCATTGGATTCTGGGGCCTTCTTCCCAGAGTCCCTATCCCACCTGCCAACTTCAAATGTTTCGTTCTGTGATGCAGCAGGTTCAGCTCTGCCTCCTGGCTGATTCTGAAATGCAAGTTTAGCAAAGCCAGAAGCTCCCCTCCCTGGGGAGTTCCTCGCCTGAACAACCCACGTGAGAACCGCCCCTTATCCCAAGCAACTCGTTCACGTATTTATTCAAACACCTACAGTGCTTTCCTTGATAAATCAAGTGAAAGAAATTTTCTCCACCTCAGAAACTTATGTAACTTTGATAATCAGTTCAAAAAAAGTTTGTTTGTGTTTTCAAAAAATTAGACAACACATGTGAAAGTGTAGTGTGTATCATTTACCCAGACAGAAATAAGTGATGTTCAGACACAGCCTGACTGCTAGATAGAATTTTAGTATCAGAACAATCTTTCAGGAAGTCTGTCAAGATCCATCAGCGTTTAAATATGCTTTCTCTTAGACCTGAAAACCCTACTCCTAAGACTATGCCACAAAAAATATCTCCCAGAAGTGTGCTTGGATATGCATATAAGATGCTGGTGTAATAGCAAAATATCAGAAAAAGAAGTGCTTACTGTGGAGCATAGTGTGGGAGTGGAGTCAAGGGAATTATAATAGATATGTATGATATTGGTGGGGGGATGAGGGGCGGTGGATGGGGGGGGTTGTCACTTTGAGGGGTAAAAAGTATAACTATTGCACTGTGTTGTACAGCTGAATTTTAAAAAATGTGTATTTCACAATAAAAAAAAGAACTGCTTACCAATAAATAAGAAAATATTTCAATAAATGACAGCACACCCACACAAGACATGCTGCAGCCTTTTCAAAAAATGCCTTAGACAGATGTATTCTGACCTGGAAGAATGCTTATGGTATACATTGGTGGGTGTTTACTCTTCAGCTGGGTCAGGACTGTGAATTTACTCAGTGTACACTCAGGTGTAGATGTAGAATGCTATGTCATCCTATCCCACTACAGACCTGATCTTAAGAACGCTCATCATTTGCAGTAGCAAGGGTAAAAATCTTGTCCCAAACCAATCTTTACCCAGTCAAATGATCTCAGTAAGCATTTCAGTTACTCTTTCTCTGCTTGGATAACTCAGGCAAATGCTCAGGTCTGGTTCTCTCAAAGATGAGGTTTGGGTGGGTGGAGAGGAGTGTGGTTTGGGGGACCTCCTGGCACTCGCGGGCTCCTGTGGGGTCTCCTATGGGGTCTCACAGAGTGTGTCCTAAGGTGTGGTGTGTCCAGTCCCAAACCCTGGGCCTCTGCTGGCATCACACCCTCCCCTTCTCTCACTGCAGCCTGAGTGATCTTTTAAAAAATGCACATCTAATCATGTCACTCCTTTGTAAAACGAACATTAACACCTCATTGCCCTTAGGAGAAAGACACAAACCTGAACCCCATCTAGGAGCCCTTGCATGTGTCACCCCTCACTATATCTTTCTTCAACGCCCTTTTCACAGTTGTAACTTTATATTCACTGGTGACACATACGGTACCTGAACCATATCATATACTTGGTAAGCATTGCTATCATTTTTCCTTCTCCTTCCTGATTTACGCTTTGGGCCTGTGTGCCAAGTGGTGTGCCCTCAGGGGATGCCTGTTATCCTGCCAGCTATTTCGCACTGCAGATTAATAAGTTGAAATTTGAGTTTATAAAGCAGTTGGTGGATTTTGATTAGAATGAGTCAGCTCCCCAAAGCCCTGTTGCACAGAACACTGCAGTGTTGTGCTCGTTTCCTGGGGCCATTGTAATAAATCACCACAAACTTGGATGGCTTAAAACGTTTATTCTCTCACAGCTCTGGAGGCCAGAAATCTAAAATCAGGGTGTCAGCAGGGCCATTGCTCTCTCTGAAGGCTCTAAGAAAGGACCTCTCCTTGTCTCTTAACTCCTGGTAGTTGCCACCATCCTCGGTGTTCTTTGGCTTGAAGATGGCTCACCCCAATCTCTGCCACCATCATCACATGGCCTTCTCCCAGTGTGTTTAGGTCCAAATTTCCCTCTTCTTGTAAGGACACCAGCAATTGGATTAGGGCCTGTCCCAATCTAGAATGACCTCACTTTAACTTGACTTATTCTATTTTTGAAGACCTTATTTCCAAATCAGGTCACATTGTGAGATTCTCGGTGAATATGAAGTTTGGGGACCACTATTCCACCCAGCAGAAATGTCCATAGGTCACCGTTAACTATTTCCATAAGTCATCATTAAATGTGCCTCTATAGGCTTATTAACATGCTTACAAACAAAGGAGCACTAAACAAATGATTCGTTTCTCTAGGCACAGCACATGTGAGATAATAGAAGATAATAATCAATGGAATAAATCCCCAAACTAACTGAACTCTCCTTTGGAAGTAGTAGCCATAGCATTTTGTTGACATGAAAGGATGTTCATGAAACATTGTTTAGTGTTTTTTCTCCTGTGTCATAGCTGTA
Organism: Hipposideros armiger; assembly: GCF_001890085.2. Classification (NCBI taxonomy): domain Eukaryota; kingdom Metazoa; phylum Chordata; class Mammalia; order Chiroptera; family Hipposideridae; genus Hipposideros; species Hipposideros armiger. The sequence goes on from NW_017731489.1 coordinate 1,871,123, forward strand.
AATTCACTCCCACTACACTCAGATCTAGAAATATGTTCTTCCATGTGGCCTATTAATGTATCTGGTCTACCGAACTCACATGTATTGTCAATATGATATAAAAAAGATTGAAAAAAAATTGAAAGATAAATCAAAAGACCAAATCTCTTCAGACCACAAGCTTTTCTTCTTTTGTGAGAGCTAACTATTCATCATCTAATTTCTTGTGGCTTAAGTTTTCCACTTATTTGCTTTAGATGTAACTTTTATGGCAAATATACTTGTATTTAATACTTGATCGATGATGAGCTTTCTCTTACAAACCTCTGGGGCCACATACTTTCCCATTTGCGTTGCAAAAGAGAAAAATCAAAGCATAGAGAGGCGTTGTGTCTTGGCTAGAACTTGGCTAGAGTGATCTACACAAAGCGGCAGGTTCTGAGTCACCTGTTCTGATCTATAGTGGTGACAGCTCTAAGAACTGTCATAAGAACGACCTCTCGTCTCTTCGAAACTTAGCCAAATAATTTCTTTTTGATAGACTCCCAAGGTCAATGTTAAAGATTGGTGCTTTCTTGCCATAGTGTTTCTTACCATTCAACATTATAGATTCTTTGGGATGAAAAGAGAGTCAGGGGACATAGTGACCAGTTACAAATATCTGATTTTGGATTGAATCTTGATATGGACAAATTAACTGTAAAGAACATTTCTGGAACAATTAGGGGAAACTGAACGTGCACTGAGTGTTAGATAATATTAACGATTATTAATTTTAAAGTACTGATTATTTCAGTCATGTAGGAAAATGTTCTTAAACTTTTAGCAATGCATACTGAAATAAACAAAAAAATAACTTTTAAGCAACAGTTTGAAGTTCAAAAAGTTAAATTGTTAACAACAGTTATGTATGGGGAAGGGGTTGAAGAGGAAGTTTTTACCTTCTCCTTTAAGCAGCTGCCTGTCTGAATTCTTTGCAACATATATGTAATTTATATATTTAAATTTTTTCCTCAAGAAACACCCAGATAGGGCCGGCCGAGTGGCGCGTTGGTTAAGAGCTGGCTTGGGACACCAGAGGGCCCCGGTTTGGATCCCACATATGAGGGCCAGTGACACTGTCCTCTACAGCTAAGATGCTGAACAACAGCTCAACCTGGAGCTGGGCTGCCATGAGTCACCGGAGATGGTGTAGGCTGCAGTGGGTTGTAGCCAGCAGCCAGCGTGAGCGGCCAGCAGCCAGCGTGAGTGGCCGTCCAGAAGCCGGCAACTGATCTGCCTCGCCCGGGAAGAGCGCAATGATGGTGCCAACTTGGGCCAGTGAAGCAACGTCCTCCACAACTAGACTGAAGAACGAAAGGACGGCAACTCGTCTCTTCTCCCTTCCTCCAATTCCCCATCGCTGTTCCCATTCCCCAATTCCCCAATTAAAAAAAAAAAGAAAGAAAGAAACACCCAGATAAATCCAGATTGAGAGACGTTTTTGAAATAAGTGGCTTATCTACTTCAAAAAAGGTTAGGGATATGAAAGACAAAGAGAAACTGAGGAACTGTTCCAGTTCAGGCAAACGAAATAGACTTGACAGCTAAATACAACTTATTAATATTAATCTAAATTGCATCCTGGACCAGAATTTTTTTTTTTTTACTATAAAGGACATCATTGGAACAATAAGCAAAATATAAAGCCTGTGGACCAGAGGATGGTGCGGTGTCGGTGTTAAGTTCCCGATCCTGATCACTGTGCTGTAGTTATGTAAATCAATGTCCTTGCTCTTAGAAAACACATGAAAGGGGCATCATAGCTACAACTTACTCTTAAATGGTTCAGGAAAAAAAACCATAAACTCTGTGTGTGTGTGTGTGTGTGTGTGTGTGTGTGTGTGTGTGTGTGTGTGTGGAGAAAGAGAGAGTAAGCGGATATAAAGCAAATGTTGTAAAATATTAACAATAGGGGACTCTGGGTGAAGAGTACACAGAAGTTCTTTATATTGGGTTGTCGGAAAAGTCATAACGCATTTTTGCAACGAAAAACATAGAAAAAATGCATCATGACTTTTCCGACAACTCAATACTATTCTTGCAAGTTTATGTAATAAAAAGTTAATTCCGATATCCCTTCTCTACCTTCAGAAGAGATTGAAAATTTTGCTTCCTCATCTGCTAATAGACATAAATGATAGTACTTTTATTTCTTGGTCACGTGATGATTAATTAGATAATTAGGTGAAGGGATTAGTGGGTTACAAAACCAAAACTGAATGGTCAACTTGTAAAATGGTTGAGAATAGAATCCTCTCTAGCTAGGTAAGTACAAACAAATTTATGGAGGGGCATAAGGAGCTCACAGAACTGTTCAGAGGAAGGAAAAATAAAACAAAAATTTTAAAAATGAAAAAACCTACACCCATAAACCAAAGCCACACTAACCAAAGAATTAGTCTGCCAAGATGGCTGCTGGCCCTGTCACTGCTGGGAAGCTGCAGAATCAAGAAGCCACAAGCATGGCTGCTGTCTGACTATAGTGCCTCCACCATCACCCAAACCAACCAAGAGACGATTCATAGCCCACCCCTCTCCACCAGTCTTCATTCCAAGTCAACATTCCACGTGTGTTTACCAAATGAAGGAAGACTAAAATGTGTCTACTAGTTATATAGGAATTTTCACTGCACTGGAGGACAGCTCCCCTAATCCCCAAGATGTTTAAGGGTCAATTTTATATCCTAGCTACAAAGAATTCTGGGAATGTAGTTTTTAGTTTCCCAGGCTTTGTGGTGCAGTCATGCCAGTAGGTGATTGGAATGGGTGTGGAGAGTCAATATCTGCAAACAGCCCACAACTGAAGTCACTCAACCTCTGAATTTGAAATTTTGCTCCCCAAATTCACCCTTTTGCAAATCAAATTCACCTTTTTGCAGATCAAATTTTTCGACAAAAATGTTTTCTTAATCTTTGTAATAAAAAGAAATCTATGTTGTTATTGTTAAAATTAAACATTTTATGTTTAATAATAAACATAAAATACTTATTTAACATCAGAAATATTTATTTACATATAGCTTCATTTATAACAGTTCTCCTGCCACTGCTTGTGATATGTAATTTTAAATACATATTCATAAAATAATTATGCCAATCTGTAGGAGTAATAGTTGCAGTGGAATGATTAATAACATCTACTAAATGTTCATGGTTTGATGGATCAGCCAAAATATTTCTTGCGCAGAAGTTAATTTTTGAAAAAACTTCTTCAATGGGGCTCATCAGTGTAGAGTATGGTGGTACGAATACATAATAAAGTGTGTCTTGTCTGACCAACAAGATCACATACTTCCTGAGTTTTGTGGAGACTTACATTGTCCAAAACGAACCACACTTTCTCCAGATTATCTCCATCCAATTTCTGCAATAACCTCTGAAGAAATTTGCAAAAACTATTTGAAGTAACCATAGAATGTGCAATAACTTCATGCCACACCATTCCCTGAATGTTTATTGCTGCAATTAGAGAAACATTCATCCTCTAACCATTGGCATGGTCCATGAGCTGGTGTATTAACTTTCGATCGTGCCTTTGTTTTTCAAAAATTAAGTTCTGCGCAAGAATTATTTTGGCTTATCCATCAAACCATGAACATTTAGTAGATATTATTAATCATTCCGTTGCAACTAGTACTCCTACAGATTGTCATAATTATTTTATGAATATGTATATGAAATTACCATGAGCATCGGCAAGAGAACCATTATAAATGAGGCTAATATAAGTAAATAAGTACATCTGATGTTAAATAAGTATTTTATGTTTATTATTAAGTACATGCAACAAAATGTTTAATTTTAACAATAACTTAACATTGGATTTCTTTTTATTACAAAGATTAAGAAAACATTTTGTGGAAAAATTTGATCTGCAAAAGGGTGAATTTGGAGTGCAAAAGGATGAATTTGATCTGCAAAAGGGTGAATTTGGAGTGCAAAACCTGTACTTAAATTTCTGAACAACAAAATCCGTGCTTAGCCTAAATGTTTCCCTTTCTCTCTAAAATGGGAAGCCCAAAGCCACATGAGTCCCTGTATCTATCTGTAGGGGATTTTTATCCTCTTCTAAATTAACCTCATCCTGTCTTCATATCCTGTAACCTGTGGACTAAAATAAAATTTAACCAAAACTAAAACACATGTAAAATAATAGGAAAAATTGACAGGGAGAGAGGGAGTAGAGCAGGGCAGGAGTAGAAAAACCACGTTAATACATATAAAAATATATACCAAGCAGAAAGACTTAACAGTTACACAAACTGGCTGAATGTTTAGTGACCACACGTTAAAATCAATAGTTTGACAAAGGCAAGACCAAAGCTAAATATGATCATCATAGAATGGGCTTCCGGGATATGTGAATATATCTGAAATGTTATAAAAATATTTAAATTATCTGACTGGCCAAGTGGCACATCGGTTAAGAGCTGGCTTGGGATGCCAGAGGGCCCCAGTTCGGATCCCACATATGAGGGCCAGTGACACTGCTCTCTACAGCTGAGATGCTGAACAGCAGCTCAACCTGGATTTGGGCTGCCGTGAGTCGCAGGCGAAGGTGTGGGCTGCGGCACCTGCTGCAGTGGGTTGCCATGGGCTGCCGTGTGTAGCCAGCAGCCAGCATGAGTGGCCAGCAGCCACTGTGAGCAGCCATCCAGAGGCCAGTGACTGATCTGCCTCACTCAGGAAGAGCACAATGATGGTGCCAACTTGGGCCAGTGAAGCGATGTTCTCCACAACTAGACTGAAGAACAAAAGGACAGCAACTTGTCTGTTCCCCTTCCCCCAATTCCCCAGCACTGTTCCCCTCCCTCAATTCCCAATAAAAAATCTTTAAAAAAAAAGAGTTGGCTTGGGATGCCAGCTCTGAGCAGCAGGGCCCCAGTTCGGATCCCACATGAGGGCCAGTGACGCTGCGCTCTACAGCTAAGATGATGAACAACGGCTTTACCTGAAGCTGGGATGTGGTGAGTGGTGGGCTGCAGCCTACTGGCGACAGTGTAGGCTGCAGTCCCTGCTCAGAGGGCTGCTGTGAGCTACTGTGTGTGGCTGGCAGCCAAGCATGAGCTGCTGGCAGCTGCTGTGAGCTGGTGTGAGCCACCGTGAGCCATCATGAGCAGCCGTCCAATGGCCGGCGAGTGACTGCCTCACCTGGGAAGATAACACCAACATGGGCCAGTGAAACAACATTCTCCACAACTATACTGAAGAACAAAAGGACAGCAACTTGTCTGTTCCCCTCCCCCAATTCCCCAATAAAATCTATCTATCTATCTATCTATCTATCTATCTATCTATCTATCTATATCTATCTATCTATCTATCTATATATATATATATATTTAAATTATCATAAATTTTAGAGGTCTACTTAAAAGTTGTGATAGTATGGACAACATTCTCAGCCCTGGGTTACTCTCATGGTCACCATATTGTACAGTAGGAATACTAATTTACCACTTCCTTCCAGCTGAAGTTGGAATTGTAGCAAGACTTTTTTTCTAGCTCTGCCAATAGTCTTTGGTTGATGGGGAGGTTACCACTGCAGTATAAAGACTTTCCTTCTTCTCTAATCACAATTGACTAAGTAAAGATTTAGCTGCAACTCCTGGTCTTGAAGATCGGTAGATCGTGATAATGCAATTTCACTGAACCATCTCACAGGCTGAAGCTTGGAAATGCTTTCTGTGGATTTTTAGAAGTGGACTTAGACCGCCATAGTGCTTTGTGCTCTTCCATTTCTAATATGTTAGCATGCACTTTCAGCTTCAATCACTTGATTGAAAATTTCGTCGTTAGGTCTTGGAAGTAGAAAGTTTTCCATGGACAGTATAATTTGCTTGACTAGTGAGAACTAAACATGTTTTGGATACTTCCATTTTCTTCTCTTCACACTCTCTTTACTCCTTACAACACATGGACTGCCAATGCTCATCATGCTCCATGTGGTTTTGGAGGAGTTTTCTTGCTCGTGAAATTTTGAGGTGGCAAAGTTGATATTCTACTTTACAATTAAAGTTCAGCCTTACAAAATGGGAAGAAATCCCTGCTAGAACTTTTAAAAAATGAAAATAAACCCATGGCCTAAACTTAAATATCAAAGAATTATATAAATTCTTAAGCACATTTGCCTGCCATTACGCTTCAGCCCATGATAGAAGGGAAGATGAGAGAGTGGGAGCAAAACAGCCAGGGGCCAGGAGAGTGGGGCCGACCTGGGAGGGGTAGATGGGGAACTAGATTTTGGGGAGCACGGCGGTGCTGAACCTTCACTTGAGCATGTCTCCTTAAGTCTTGATCCCTGAGCACACTGCTAGCTTCACCTTGGTTGGCACTGTGAGTTTCCATTAGTATCATTCTGCCTGCCCCATAATCTCTAGAATGTAGCTTTCTATATTTATTTTGCTGGGTAATCTGAGGCTATTGATTAAAATATTTAAAGTTCTCTCTTAAATTCTTCTTTCGGTGTTACTTTTTGTTTAGTGCTCTGTCTTTCATGTTGGAGGCCTTAATCAAATACTGAGTGATCCCAAGCCGTCCAATCATTAAAGAGCGAGGCTCTAAAAATCTGATTGGCTTCCTCTGCTTCCAGCCACGATGGAATAACAGTGACCAGGTTTATTCTTCTATTTGAAATAAAGCAGCAACAACAACAACAAAAAAAAACCACAGAAAAATACATAAAACAATGGTTTTCAGACATTTAGCATCAAGCAGCACTGAACAATGATTCCTGAGAACAGGAAAAGCACATAACATTAAGCCCTACAAATGTCCCAGTTTACTGGTTATAGCAAGGTTGCAGAATACAAGTTCAGTATTAAAAAGTAACTGTACATATAGTATACTAGTTATCATAAATTGAAATTTTAAAACAATATTATTTATTATCACATCACAAATATGAAATACTTAGGAATAAATTTGTCAAAGGATGTGTAAGACCTGTACACTGAAAACTCAAAACATTGGTGAGAGAAATCAAAGACATACATAAATGGAGAAATATATTATGTTCATTGACTGGAAAACTCAATATTATCAAGAAGGTGATTTTTTTCCAAATTGATCTATAGAGTCATTGTAACTTCAAATTCCCAGCAGGTTTTTTTGCAGAAATTAAAAGATGTTTCTATAATTCATATGGAGATACAAAGGGTCCAAAATAGCCAAAGCATTTTGTGAAAGAAAAACAACTTTGGAGGACTTATAGTGCATGTTTCAAGCCTTATAATAAACTGCATTTATCAAGGCAGTGAGGTATTAGAGTAAGATAAACATATAGTTCAACAGAACAGAATCTCTATTCTGACCATATATGACCATATATGACATATACGGTCAGTTGATTTTTGACAAGCTGTCAAGGCAATTCAATGGGTAGTCTTATACCATCAATAGATAACCTTTTCAATTAATGATCCTGGAGCAATTGGATTGTCATATATATATATAAAAAAGAACTTTTACCCTTATCTAACACCATAAATAAATTGACTAAAATTAATTGTATACCTAGTGTAAGAGTTAGAACTGTAAAGCTTGTAAAAGAAAGCATAAGAGAAACTGTTGATGACCTTGCATAAGCAAAGATTTCTTAAGTAAAGGACAAAAAGCATGAATTATAAGAGAAACATTTGTTAAATTGGATTTCATCAAAATGAATGACTTTTGACACTGTTAAGAAAATGAAAAAGCAAGGAGCTGGCAACTGGCAGCAGGCCTCCGTGTCTCCTGGCTTTTTGCAAAACTACCCCAGACGCGGTACTGGTGGCAGCTTCCTGAGTTCACAGAGTGGCCTCTCCCATGTGCCTCCAGGTCCAGCACAGGAAGCGACCAATCATGGATCACTCTGTAGCTCCCCAGCCGGCCACAGGCAGGGGTGGGCATTAATAAGATAAAGAGAAATGTCTAGAGGCCTGCTGTGAAAATGTTTCAACATGCAAAAAGGCAGGAGTGTTTTAGTTTGTAATCTCTGAACGAGAAAGTCATTTTATAAATGGAGGTTGTTTTCTCCAGGAAATAGTAAGCATATTGTCATAAATGATTGAACTTTAAGTTTTCAAATTGTGAGTGGCTGCCCACTGGTATCAATTAATACAAACTAGAGAACAAAACCAAGTAACATAGCTTTCTTCTCTATCACTCTGTTCTACTTTCTTTCTACATCCTTTTACCGTTAATGCTAGTTCTTTGCTATGGGTTGTGGCTAGAAAATCAATATAGGTCTATATTTTAAAGTTCTGTAACCATTACTTTTAATTAAGAAATAATATTGCGCAGTGAAATTGGTGTCTTGAGTTTAAACTGCCATAATGGCGTGGCAGTGCTTATGATTTCTCTAAATTTTATTGATGTGGAATTGGTATTTGGAAATCTTGTTGGCTTTATTGACCACACAGAATTTGAAAAAAAAAAAAAAAAGAAAGAAAGAAAATGAAAATGCAAGCTACAAACTAAAAGATAATATTCACAAAACACATAACTGCCAAAGGATTTTATCTAGGATATACCAAGAACTCTTAGAACTCAATAATGCAAGATAAACAACCCAATAAAAAAAATGAACAAAATATTTCAACAGAAACTTCACAAAAGGAGATTTATAGATGGCACATAAGTACATAAAAAGGCACTCAACATCATTAGTAATTGGGAAAATGCAAAATAAAACCACAGTGAAATATCATTACACACTCACTAGAATGGCTGAAAGTATGAAGACTGGATATTGCAAGGATGCTGCAAGGAAGTTGATCAATCAATTGAAACTTCCAAACTATGTTGGTAGGAATATAAAATGTAACCACCACATTGGAAAACAGTTTGGAAGTTTCTTAAAAAGTTAAATATAGGGCCAGCCAAGTGGCTCAGTTGGTTAAGAGCGCAAGCTCTGAGCAACAGGGTCGTCGGTTCAATTCCCACATGGTCCAGTGAGCTGTGCCTGAGCTGAGCTGCTATGCTGCACCCCCCCACACACACACACACACAACTAAGATTGAACACAGCACCCTGAGCTGAGCAGCTGCGAGCTGCCGACGGGCAGCCAGGTGGCGACTTGACTTGGAGCTGAGCTAGCTGCGCCCTCCACAGCTAAGAATGAAGGACAAAAATTTGGTTGTTCCCCTTCCCAAATTCCCAAACACTGTTCCCCTCCCCCCAATTTTCCAATAAAATCTTAAAAAAAAAAGCAGAAGTATATTTATTAAAAAACAAAAATGAAGTTAAATATGCATCTATCATATAACTCAGCTATTCCAATCCTAGGTATATATCCAGAGAAATGAAAGCATATGCTCAAATAAAGACTTGTACATGAATATTCAGAGTATTTTATTTCTAATATCCCAAATGTCCATCAGTTGGTGACTGGAACAATAAATCGTGATATCTGCATATAATGGAACACTACTCAGCAATATAACAGAGCAAATTATTAATCTATACAACAAAATGGATGAATCCCAAAATAATTCTAGTAAGTGAAAGAAGCAAGTACACATCGTGTGATTTCATTCATATAAAATTCTAGAAAGGACAAATTAATCTGCAGGAACAGAAAGCACACCAATTTTGCCTGGGGGTAGGGAGGGGGCGAAACTGGACAGGAAAGACTGATCACAAAGAGCATGAGGAAACATTTGATGGTGATCCAAGTGTTCATTATCTTGAGAATGGGCTTGGTTTTACAAGTTTACACATATGAAGAAACTAATTAAATTGTACATTTTTATATGAGTGCAGTTGGGTTCTCTGTGTGTGCATGTTGATTCAAAGGCTCATTGTGTTGAACTCTCTAGCAATTTTCTTCCTGAAGAATAATACTCATTGTTCCTGGTACTTTGTCTAATCCCACATTGATTAATATTTCAATACTAATGTTCCTTTAAATATTCAGAAACTACTTACACAACTAATAAATCAAAGTCATGATTTTGCAAATGAGTCTTCCCAGGCATTCAAACATTGTTTTGCAAATTTAGTCAATTAAATTCTTTGCAAGTCTAATGCCTCAGATTTCTTTAAATGCAGTAATTACTTTAAAGGCAAGCAAAATATTTATGTAATATTTCAGTGATTATAAAACTGATCAGAATACTCATAATAAGTAAGATGGAGTACTAATACGATGGTTTTAAGTTTATTTTTCATTATATCTGTTTATTTACTCTTCTCCATACCTACAGGCTATTTATTTTTATTTCTTCCCAGAGGCACAGTTTTAATTGTATAACCCAGACAAGCCATGTTTATTCTCCGTGAAGAACTGAGAATTCAATGTCTGCGAGGCTCTCCCAGGATAACTCTCTCTCGATCTATCACCCAATCAGTCAGGTCTCTTATCACAGGCCAATGTATCAGGAATTTTACCGATTGGCCCTGACCAAACAGAAGGGTTTGATTTCTTCAAACCTCATCTTATTTTGGAAGAGTTTGTTTTGCACGTCTTCTTAAGAACAGTCTAAATAGCCTGTTTCACAACTGCTTGTTTAGAAACATGGCCTGATTTTATTTGCTTACATCTTAAGCCTTTGGTTAAGGCGTTTCACTAAAACTCGGAGAAGCAGAAAGTAGAATGGTGGTTGCCAAGGGCTGTGGGGAGGGGAAAACGGGGAGTTGTTTAATGGGTGGACAGACTCTCAGTCATGCCTGCTGAAAAAGTTCTAGAGATCTGCTGGGCAACAGTGTGCATTGAGTTAGCATTACTCTATGGTATCCTTAAACATTTAAGTGGGTAAATTTAAAATTTTGTTAGAGGGATGTGGTTTTTACCACAATGAAAAAGAAAATAAATGAAACCACAACTTTTTCATTAACACTTAAGACATAAAAATGACAGTGTCAGGAGGTCTGTTCTCTGAAGATGCTCCCTATTTCCAGGACAGAAACTTCGGACTCCTGCCTCGATGGTCCACACAGCAGCTGCCATCTGAGAGTGGGACAATCTCCTTGGGTGCCACCATTACACACACAAACTTGCACTGGGTCCCCTGCTTCTGGTCTGACTCTCACCCCTGCCCTCTGCTGATCCTGGTCCCCTGGTCCGAGCCGCTCCCCTTTCAGTTTCTCTAGAGAACAGTTCTTGTCCCCATGGAGAGAAAGGGGTGAGGTTGAGTACTGGCAGGATGGGTGTAGGAGACAGTCTGCACAGGTTGGCCCCCTGGTCTGTCAACAGGTTTTTAACAAACGTCAAGGGTTTCAGCCTTCTCGTCATCCCATCCACTGGACCTGATGCCTTTCAGGCAAATCACTCACCTATTGTGGGTATCATGGCCAATGCTGTCGGATACTTAATATCCAGTTTAAAAAAAATTTTTAACAATTTTTTAAATCTACCCACTTGTTCCTTGATAACAGGGCATCAATTGCCTTTAAGGTAGCCAGGTGCCTAGCCTCCGGTGAAGTGCTTACTTGCCAAGCCGCCCCTGTAGCCATGAGAGACCACCTCTATCCATGTTTGTTGTAGGTAGAAATCTGCTGAGAGACTGAGAGACGCGTTTTCGTAATAAAAGGCACAGATGTGACTGCCATGAGGTAGTCATTCTTTCTTGGAGGCAGACATGGAGCTGCAGGGACCAACTTGTGACCAGGAGGCAAACAAAGGGCAACAAGCAAGGGCTTGCTGACCAGAAAGATAGAGCCTTGCAGAGACGAAAAGCTGTCAACCACGTTCCTCAGGACCTCTCGTGATAGGAGAAAAATAAGCCCCCATATATTGAAGCCTCTGCTTGTTATATATCCCATCATACCCGACCTGATGCAGAGCTCTCTTTGCCCGGGGCACTGAGACCTATCTTTTCCCATGTAGCTGAGTCTGTTTCTATGCTTCCATCTATCATCTAGCTTCCAAAATGCTGCTGAGCCCCTTCCTCATTTGTTCTCTCTTCCACTATTCTATTTGTACTTTAAAAACAAAAAAAAATACATATAGCATCCTTTTAGTGGGGACTTGGGGGAAGAAGCAATTGGGGGGGGGGGAAATGTGCAGTTAAGCTACAGTGTTTGACTGGAAGTCCTTCGATAACCCCCCTGCTCCCATGCTTCCCGACCTGGTTCACATTCTAGTTTGAGAAATCTTTCTAAATTGCACATCTTACCATGGTCCTTATCTGCACAAATCCATTTGTGTTTGGTCCCTAAAAGTAACAGTGAGTTTCTCCCAAACTTGAAAGGAAAACTCCACATGGAACGAATGTGATTAGCAATTTGTTCCAAGACCCTAACGTATTATCCTGAGCGGAAGACTGGGCCCGTTCTTCCTACCATTCCCACCTTGGGAGAATCACAGGTGCAAAACGCCACCATTGCCAATAGACGTGTGTTGAATCCCTGGATGTCTCGCAGATGAAAAGGTAATTATGAACCACTGTTTAGCAGCGGTTCTCAACCTGTGCGTTGCGACCCCTTTGGGGGTCGAACGACCCTTTCACAGGGGTCGCCGGGTACTCGTATGTGGGCGTATCTGCATGTGGGCCCGGAGACAGATAGAGGAGCTGTGTCTCGGTTCCTAAGACCACCAAAAATGTGTGTTTTCCAATGGTCCTAGGTGACCCCTGTGAAAAGTTGAGAACCGCTGGTTTAAAGAGACGTGAACAGAAGGGAGAAGGTGGAGCCAAACAGAGGTGAACCAGTGAAACATGAAGTCAGTAATGTGCTGGTTCTTTCCGCCTGACATAAAATATCTGGACAGAGTGACGATTCTCATCAGGGAGAGCGAGAAGTAATAGTGATTGTGATGTCCACTGTGACGTGCCATCCACAGACAGCCTTCAGTGAACTACCTGAGCTGCACAGGTGAAGGTCATGCCCTTCCCTGAGGAAGCCTATATCCAATGACCAATGGAGGGTATCTTAGTCAGCTCGGGCTGTTACAGCAAAATACCTTTGACTGTGTTGGCTTAAACAACAGACATTTATTTTCTTATAGTTCTGGAGGCTAAAAGTCCAAGATCAGAGTGCCAGCCTGTTTGAGTTTTGGGTGAGGGCTCTCTTGCTGACTTGCAGATGGCCACCTTCTTGCTGTGTCCTCACATGGTAGGAAAAAGAGAGCGCTCTGGCCTTTTCTTCTTATTATAAGGACACACTAATTCTATCACGGGGCTCCACCCTCATGGCCACATGTAAACCTAATCACCATCCAAAATCTTCACCTCCCAATCCCATCACACTGGGGGGGAGGGTCAGGGCTTTAACATACAAATGTGGGGAGGACACAAACATTCGGTCCAAAACGGGGAGGAAACAGGCCTGGGCATCTCAGCCCCACGCAGGACAATCCTAAAAGGCCATTCTAGGGCCGGCCGAGTGGTGCGGTGGTTAAGAGCTGGCTTGGGATGCCAGAGGGCCCCGGTTCGGATCCCACATATGAGGGCCAGTGACACTGCCCTCCACAGCTAAGATGCTGAACAACAGCTCAACCTGGAGCTGGGCTGCCATGAGTCGCTGGCGACGGCGTGGGCTGCAGTCCCTGCGGCAGTGGGTTGCCATGGGCTACCGTGTGTAGCCAGCAGCCAGCGTGAGCGGCCGTCCAGAAGCCGGCAACTGATCTGCCTCACCCGGGAAGAGCGCAATGATGGTGCCAACTTGGGCCAGTGAAGCAACATCCTCTACAACTAGACTAAAGAACAAAAGGACAGCAACTTGTCTGTTCCACTTCCCCCAATTCCCTAGCGCTGTTTCCATCCCCCAATTCCCCAATTAAAAAAAAAATTAAAAATAAATAAATAAATAAATAAATAAATAAATAAATAAATAAATAAATAAATAAAAGGCCATTCTACAATACTTCAAAGCTCCCCCGAGGGCTGGCTGAGGCTGGTGCCAAGCCTGCATCCATTCACAGCTCAATGTCTCCTTCTACTCGGCCGGCTTCCTTTCACAGGTGCTGATCCTAAGGGCTCCTTAATAAGCATGCTGGTGGCTAAACTCCAAAAGTTAGCCAGGGAGACCACCCCTGGAACACCTGCTTTGCAATTACAAATAGGTTTTGACCACATGTCCTCATTATTGTCTTCAATCCTCATGAACAATGTTGCAAGGGATCACTATTTTTCTGTTTTAAGGGTAAGAAAACTGAGGGCCAAAAAGGGTACTTGCCCAGGGCCACATGGCTTATTAGAAACAAGGCTGGAATTTTTTTTTAATTAAAGTTTATTGGGGTGACAATTGTTAATAAAGTTACATAGGTTTCAGGTGTATAATTCTGTAATCCATCATCTATATATCACGTTATGTGTTCACCACCCAGAGTCAGTTCTCCTTCCATCACCATATATTTGATCCCTTTTACCCTCTTCTACCACCCCCTCCCCCCTTACCCTCTGGTAACCACCAAAGTATTATCTGTGTCTATGAGTTTTTGTTTCTTCATTTGTTTGTCTTGTTCCTTTGTTGTTTTTAGTTTTATATCCCACATATTGGTGAAATTATTTGAATCTCGACTTTTGCTGTCTGACTTATTTCACTTAGCATACTGATCTCAAGATCCATTCATGTTGTCGCAAATGGCACTATTTCATCTTTTCTTATGGCAGAATAGTATTCCACTGTGTATAAGGCTGGAATTTAATCATGGCCTCTGGACTCTGATCTTTAGAGAGGGTGAGTAGCCATGGGGAAAAAACAAAGCAACAAACAACAAAACAGGCCTGTGCATTTGGTGCACAGAGGCTGACCATGCAGGCCTCTATTTTCTAACAAAACTGTACTGCCATGGCTGAGAGCATACTCATTTAGATGCCAACATGCTCACAAGGTACACTCCAAAGCTAGAGACACTCAGAACATTAAGCTGACCAGCAGAATCTTCAAGTGTTGGTGCCCGAATGCATTGCCAGGTGTTCTCTCTGGGAAAGCAACAGGCGAAGCTGTTGTAACTCTTTCCAAGCAATATGGCACCTAGGACACAGAGATACCAATGGTCTCCTTGGCAACCACCCCAAGACAAGTTGCTAGAAGATGAAATCCCGATCTCTGTGCCTGCAACAGACCTCATGGGGTCAGGCACTGTTTATCTCTCTCGCAGAAACCACAGTCACTGGCATTTTAACTGTGTCCTTAAGATCAGTAAGAAAAGGAGTCAATGGGAGAAATGAGAGCAGTTACTAATGAGCATGTAGCGAGCATAAAACATTCAGCTAGCTTCTTTGAAGTGTGTACTTTTTAAAGTGTGCTTCCGAAGCCATTGCTCACACACACACACACACACACACACACACACACACACACACACACACAGAATCTTTAGGGCTTCAGACATTGCTTTCTCTTCATTATAATTTTAAACTCACAAACTGAACTCATTATGTGAATGCTTGGTTTGGGAAGGTTTTTTTAGTTACATAGCTAATTGACCATTATACGCTCGCCTCATCCAGCATTGCTTTTAACAATCCTGGCTCCCAGAAGACCATAATATTGAGCAATTGCAGACTCAAACTGAAACTAGAGGATGTAGATCGATGTTATCCCTTTTCATTAAAACAGCCTTGCTGAGGTAGCAGGTGGTGTCTGGTCATATAACCAACTGCTGAGTCCTTAGACAGATGGGGTCTAAATTACATTTTCTGTTCCCTTTCTGAACTCTATTTCATTTATTTATTTAACCAGTATTGATTGATATGTTCTTGATGTGACTATGTCAGGCGCTCATTAAGACTTAAAAGCACTGACACACTGTAGCACAATCAGTTTAACAAACCCTCTGAAGCATATTGTTTAATCACATGTATGTAAATTTACAGGACTAGAGATGTTACAGCAGCGTGGCACCATGTTTCTCATATGCATAGAAAGAGAACTACTATTTACGAGGGGGTCCAAACGGAGCGATTTTATAAGACTGACCAAGTATCTTGTCTCACAAGTCAATTTTTTTCCTTCAACCTTTAAAAGGAATTGCTTTGGAAATCCGACCTCTGAGGACAGCAAATGACATGTTAAGACAGTAGCTTTAGCGTTTTCTTTATTGGCTGCTCACTGAAGGAGCTGACCGGAAGGCAGGCAGCCCGAGGCACCTGAGACCACTGAATAGGAACACAGGTGAGTCCTGATGGCATCGTCCGCCTCGCTTTCATCTCACTTTCCTTCTTCTCTGTCCTTTTCTTCTCCCATTTTTCTTTTTTTCCTGCCTCAGGGCCTATCAACGGAATTTAAACAATGAAAAGTTTTCTAGTCCATGGCCGGTGGCAAACCTAAGCAAGTTGGGGCTTTCTCATTTCGGATGAACCCCTTTTCCATTTTTCCCGGCGTGCCCCATGGGTGATGGTTAGAGATGCAACTTCAGGAGACACACGGTGGGTGCTGGACATCATGTCAGAATCTCCCTGTTTCCAAAGCAAAGTGAAATTTCGCGGCGATTTGTGGAGCAGTTCTGAAAGTCAAGCCAGAGACTCTTGGAATCCTTATGGAGGCAATTTGTAGGAAGCTGTCAGCAGCGGCAGTGCGTGTCTTATTTAACATATGTGCACATACTTCGCCAATGAGGACATTTCCGCCCACGTTCTCTGGCATCTGTCTTCCCATGCAAACTTGCACAATGCTGCAACTACACTCACGTGACGGTAGGAAAAAAGCCAGAGAAAAATAATTCTACCTGTCAAGGATTTGATTTAAAAAACATTAAACTTTACAGCTGGAAGGGAACTGAAAGTTTCTGATTTGCATTGTTCACTCTTCTACCCCGAGTGCAATGAATATTCAAGGAAGAGTTATTGAATAAATGACTATGAATGAACCATCCCTCCCACCCCCATTCTCAGTGTTTCCTGGGCATATGACTCACCTGGGGAGGTCGTTAAAATGCAGGTTCTGATTCAGTAGGTCTAGGCCAGGGGTCGGCAAACTGCAGCTCACGAGCCAGTGCTGCTCTTTGGGTACTTTCCATCTCAAAAGTCTGTCGACCCCTGGTCTAGGGCAAGGCTCTACTTCTGCATTTCTAACAAAGCTCTAAAGTGATCAGATATTGTCAGTCTGGGCACCACACTTGAACAGCAAGGTTCTAAACTTCAAACTTTCCATTAAAGCATACACCACAGAAATTTCCTATGGTAGCGGCTATTTTGTTTTATTCATTCGACGAGAGATTTTTAAATTAGACTGTGGTGTAATTTGCCCTGTTGCATTACAAATGAGTATTTTGGGACTGCATACTAAATAAACTGATTTAACTAGATACTAAGAGACATGGTTAAGAATTCTTTTTATCTCTGTTTTTTAAATTTACTTTTCAATTACAGTTGACACACAATATTATATATTATATAAGTTTCAGGTGTACAACATAGTGGTTGCACATTTATATAACTTACAAAGTGAGTTATATTAGTCTAGTACCCATATGACACCATACAGGGTTATTACAATATTATTGTCTATATTCCCTATGCTGTGTTTTACATCCCCGTGACTATTTTTATAACTGGCAATCTGAACTTCTTAATCCCTTTCACCTTTTTCACACATCCCCCCTGACCCCATTCTCATCTGGTGACTATTGATTTGTTCTCTGCATCTATGAGGTTTTTTTGTTTTGTTTTGTTTATTCATTTATTTTGTTTTTTAGATTCCAAGTATAAGTGAAATCATATGGCATTTGTCTTTCTCTGTCTGACTTATTTCACTTAGCATAATACCCTCTGCGTCCATCCATGTTTTCAAAAATGGCAAGATTTCATTCTTTTTTATGGCTGAGTAATATTCCATTATATATATATATATATATATATATATATATTGTCTATTGGTGTACACTCAGGTTGCTTCCATATCTTGGTTACTATAAATAATGCTGCAATGAATATAGGGGTGCATATGTCTTTTAAAGTAGTGTTTTGGATTTCTTCAGATAAATACCCAGAAATGGAATTGCTGGGTCATAACGTAGTTCTAATTTTAATTTTTTGAGGAACCTCCATACTGTTTTCCATAGTGGCTGCACCAATTCACAATCCCACCAACAGTGCACAAGGGTTCCCTTTTCCTCACAACCTTGTTGTTTGTTAATTTGTTGATGATGGCCATTCTGACAGCTGTGAGGTGGTATCTCATTGTGGCTTTAATTTGCATTTCCCTGATGATTAGTGATGTTAAACATCTTGTCATTTGTCTATTGGTCATCTGTATGTCCTAAAAGAAGAGTTTTTAATCTGCATCCATTGATGAAATTGTCATTTCTTTCATGTACAACAATACATTGGCTGATTCAGGTTTCTCTGGATGGATATTCCTAGAGGAAGTAGTCTTATTTTCCTAGATGCTGTCCCATTATGTTTTAAGAAGAGATTTTAAAGAAGCATGGGGTGGGGGTGGGGGTGTGGTTTTTACCAACCCCAGCACACCTATACATTGAAAGGAGGAGCTATATTAGTTATCTATTGCTGCAAGTCTGCTCTGTGATGGCTGGGGCCTCAGCTGGAGGATTCAAAGAACAGAGGGCCGAAACCATCGGAAGGCCTGACTGAGGCAGGAGGAGATGCTTCCAAGGGGCCGATGTAGCTGGCTATTTGGTGCTGGCAAGTTGGTTCCTGTCCACATACTCCTCTTTCACGTGAACATCTCTAAGCAAGGACATCTCCACAGGGCTGCTGGAGCACCAGCGTGGTTTGCTTCCTCCAGAATGAGTAACCTGACAGACAAACACAGACCTTTCCCCTTCTGCCTGAACCTGCTGACAAGACAGACCCTCCAACATGGTTCTTTAATTTCCTGTTCTGTGTCTTATAATTGATTTGCTAAGATTAGACTGTCCCCCTGAAACGAGCTCGCCATAAAGAAAAACCTTTTCTTCAGACTGTAATCGAGTGAAAGCTCAAACTGCTCCTCACATGACAGCCAATAAGTCGAGTGACAAGGAGTCAGGGCAAGAAAACTGACTTCACTCGGAAAGTCTGCAAGCTGGGCAGATGGCAGAGTATCGTCCTAATGCGCCACGGTGAGAAAGGACAGAATTCAGGTTTGTTTTATGTCAGGGGAAGAGGGTAACGGGAGGGGTTTGAGGTGGTGATCCATGACCACAGACATCTGGACGTCAGCGAGGGTCCAAGAGGGGTGGTGAAACTTCTTTGTTCTTGGTCAACAAACTTACGTTGCTGTAGCCTCAGTCATGAGGTTCCCATAAATCTTTCGATAAACAATCATTATTTTTGCACATACCTTCCTTATCTCCTTGGGGAGGTAGTTTCAAGCAGGGAGGTTTCAGTAATTCCTAGGCTACAGGTGAGATCTCTTTAATGATTAGCATATCTATACGCAGAACTAAGCAAAAGTTGCTAAACAACATGTTATGGTAACTGGGCAGGCTTGAGCAAAATGGAGTCAGAAAGACTGATGATTTCATTGTATTATAAAATCACTGTTGAGACTTCTGCTTGTAAGCTGTAAATCACCCCATCTGTAACTTGTGACTGCTTCCTAGAAAAGTCTGAGACAAAAGCACCCTGCTCAGACACTCTGATCTTGAGGTATACAATAGGTTGCTCCCCCTATTGCAATAGTCGGAATAAAATAATGAGAGAGAGAGAGAGAGAGAGACAGAAAGAGAGACAGAGAGAGAGACAGAGAGACTGAGAATGAGAAAAGGTGGAAAGCTAGCCTTGTTATGACCTAGTAACTTCACTTTTACCACATTCTATTGTCTGAAATGAGTCACTAGGTCTGGCCTGTATCAAGAGGGAGGAGTACTAGGCTTCACATTTTGAGGGAAGGAAGACCAAAGAACTGGGATATATTTTAAAATCACCCGGACTCATAGCCAATGGCAGCAGTGGGAGTTGCTCAAGAAGAGAGCAATAACTAACATCCAAAAATAGCTTCTCCTGGCATTCTCTCAACATAAGTTTTATAGTTTTCATTTTTCCTGTCTGGAGGAATTTAAATAATACATAGAACATTATCTAAATTCATACACTACTATAAAATATTTGCTCTAGTCTGCCTCTTCACCCAAGAGGATATTGGTTAAACCTGTCTGCATATGGGGAGGAATTTTTACCCCAGGATTTGTCTCTCTACCACCTGCCAATCCCACCACCACAACCAGTACAAAAACTCAGAACTGTCAGGTGCCCTTTGTAAATCATCAGTGACTCACACTTTATGCGAATAAAAGAGAGACAGAGACATTTTAGTCATTGAGGGAAGAGACTCTTGGAACGAAGCCTCATACAGTTAAGCAAGATAATGAATAAGCTGAGTCTAAAGATTCGCAGTAATTATTTCATTTAGAAGATGTTAGGAAAAGACAAAAAAAATCTACTGAAAACAAATTTGTATTAGAGTTAAATGAAAAAATGCTCACTTATAACTCTTGTAAGTCTAAGGGCCCATCCTTCACCTGGGTTGTTAGTGACTGTTGCATTCAAGATTTACAAGGAGGATGTTTGACTTCAGGGAAGGCAATTAACATCCCTTTCACAACAAAACATTCATTTCTCAAGGTCTCTAAAAGCTGGAAGGAATTGTAAAAGAATCAATACAATAAAATCAATTTAAAAATGGTATTTACATAATGCTCTTTGGATTCAGGAAATAGGAAAATTCTGATTATTTTATTAATGAGGGTTACACAGGAACAAAAGAATATAAAAATGAGAAGTTACAGCTAATGGCTTTCTCTCCGGCCCTAGTGGAATCTGAGCCTTGAAGCCAGAGAATTAAATTGCAACAGAGCAGAACTATCAGTAACCACTGTCTCCTCTCA
Organism: Hipposideros armiger; assembly: GCF_001890085.2. NCBI lineage: Eukaryota > Metazoa > Chordata > Mammalia > Chiroptera > Hipposideridae > Hipposideros > Hipposideros armiger. Next base: position 1,891,842 of record NW_017731489.1, read on the forward strand.
GGAGTCATTCCATCTTGATCAGTTCTGTCCTCCCAAGTACAGTTTCAGTTCATTGGTCTTGAGGCGTTACAGAGATGTGTCCATATGGGGCAGTTAGTTACAGAGCAAAAACTCAGCGACCCAGTCCAGTTCATCCCCACTTGGTGGCCACCCAGTGAGGTGTCAATGTCCGGGAGCCAAACGTGTGTGCAAACCGAGTGGGGTTGCGTGGCACTTGATTCTCTTAGTTTAGCAATCCCAGTGGGAAGGCAGTACCTTTCTTTCTAAATGCTTGACAGCAAATGCTGTAGAAATCTATTATAGCTGGGAATCAAAACAAGTAGGCAATCAGCCAGTTGCAAATTTGGGAGCTCCCATTTTAATGGGCCATGGAAGCTCTTCTTGACAGGTGAGCAAAGGAGGTAGTGGGAAAAATAAAACAAAAATGACTATGGCTTTGAGGTTGAGATAGAAAGAATATTAGAAGAATATTCTAGAATATTCTAGAAAGAATAGAAGATGTGAGCCTGGGAATCAGAATATTGGCAGGTGGACTGAGAGCAGATCTCCCCGGGGTCCTTTTCCTGTGTTCAGAATGCAGTTTTGAATTCAAGTACTCATCGGCCAATGACCCAGCCTTCACCTGATGAAAACTTCACACTGCCTCCACTCCAGGTTATGCCAGAACCAAATTGTTATCTTCTAGTTCATGGAAATGATGTTTCTCCAAAGAAGGAATGGTAGCATTTGAATATAACAGTTTTGCAGTCTCTAAGGGATGACTGGGTCTGTGCAATAAAAATCAATTAATGCCAACACCACATAAAGAAAGAAAACCAGACCAATACATCTCATGATGGAACTGCACAGAGCACATATGAAGTAAACAGTCTTCACCTCCACCAAAATCAAACCTGAGTCTGATCATACCTCGAGATCTAATTACCTATTTTATTTGTAGGAAATAAAAGGGAGGGAGAAACATCATAGATGACACCCTGGAAATGCAATTAGCGAAATCCAGAGTATAGGAAAATGTACAGGACAACTAATCCAGTTTTTTTTTAATAACAGAGAAAGAGAGAGAGAGAGAGAGAGAGAGAGAGAGAAAACAAAGAGATATCTCAAACAATTACAATGTATGAACAATCTAGACTATGGAATTTTTTGTTTATTTTTAATTTTAGGTGTTTTTAAAGTTTTTATTAAATTTATTAGGGTGACATTGGTTACTAAAATTATATAGGTTTCAAGTATATAATTCTATAACACATCATCTTTATATTGCATTGTGTGCTCACCACCCAGTCAGTTCTCCTTCCTCACCATAAAGTGGACCCCTTTACCCTCTTCTACTCCCACCCCCCTAGTTTTAGGTGTTTTTAAAAATTGTGGTAATACACATAGTAATATAAAATTTACCATCTTACCCATTTTAAACTGTACAGTTCAATGGCATGAAGTGCATCCACACTGTTGTGCAGCCATCACCACCATCTATCTTCAGAACTCTCTCATCATGCAAAACTGAAACTCTGTACTCATTAAACAATAACTGCCCATTCCCACCTCTTCCAGCCGCTGGCAACCACCATCCTACTCTTTGTTTCTACCATATTTTTATGAATTTGACTACTCTAAAAACACATATAAATGGAATTGTACTATTTACCCTATTGTGACAGGCTGATTTCACTTAGCATCATGTCCTAAAGGTTCATCCATATTATAACCTGTGTCAGAATTTCATTCCTTTTTAAGACTGACTAATATTTCATAGTATGTATATATCATATCTTGTTCTTCCTCATCCATCAGTGGACACTTGAGTTGCTTCCACCTTTTGGCTATTGTGAATAACATTGCTATGAAAAAAAATATTTTCAAGCTCTGGCCAAAGGGATGTGTAATCCTGTCCCCTTTCCCTTTTCCTGCTGGTTGGAAAAGGCAGATGTTGTGGCCCACTATGCAGATAAGAACACCACCCAAGAGATGGTGAAATAATAAGATGGAAGAACCCTGCATCCCCCACAACTTCACGGAGCACAGCCATCATCAGCTCAGTCACTTTAATGAGAGAGAAGGAAAAATTGCATTTACAAAGCTGTGTGGCACAAGTGCTACTTACAGAAAGGAGCCTTAAACTCGTCTATTCTCAACGCTAGCCATTGATGAGGCAGACACACTCTTGCTGGAGCTAATATTTCCACCTAACCCTGCCCCTAATGTTTGTGTATTTGGGTAGAAAGTCTCATCCATCAATAGGAAAGACCCAGCTTTTGCTCTTAGCAGTAATGTGGACATAATTCCTCATTGATATTCAGCACGTATGGCTTCTCTGGCTTTGAAATCTGAATGCTAGTGAGGATCCATCTGTTTAATATGGTATTTTAGGACTTACTGTTTACTTGTGATTTTTATCTGGGCACTTAGATCAAGTATTTCAGAGCTATTTCCTAACTATAATTTTATTTAATAAATAAAGTATGATATAAGTGTTTTGGTAAATTATATATGAAAACAAATTGGGTTTCATTATAGCAATGACAGATCAAATATTATTATGGTTTATTTCTCACTTTATTCCCAGAGTAACCCCCAATGGGCCATCAGATGACTTAATGAGAGTGAAGGCTTCTTGCAGGTCACAGCAGTTGTATGTCACATCAGACATAAGGCACGAACCAAAGCAACTCAACTGAATGTCATCCATCAGGCAAAAGGCATGCAGTCTTGTTTGATGCCCCAGAAGGAGCAACGCTGTGTGTGTGTGTGTGTGTGTGTGTGTGTGTGTGTGTGTGTGTTGTATTTTCTTATACTGAATTATCACTTGGTAGATGGTATTTTGCTACACAGACAGCAAGGAATCACAAAGCCTTGTCAATTCTACCTCCTAAGTCTATATGTTCCCAATTCATCCATTGTCTGCATCTCCACTGCCACCTTCCTAACCCTCCCACTACCCTCTCCCACTTGGGTTAGTGCAGTAATGTCGGAACTAATCTGAACTCGTTTCCGTGCTGGCCCCTTCCCATCCAAATTTTCCCACAGCAGCGCGAGGGATTTTTAAAAAAATGTAAATCTGATGATGTCATACTCAAGCTTAAAACTCTTCTCGGAGTTTACACGTTCTCTGAACATGGCTCCCAAGGCCTCTCATGGCCTGGCTTCCCATTCCTTCTCCAGGTGGTGGCGCTGTCATCACCTCCCCACTTACTGTGCTCCGTGCGCTGGGGTCCTCTTGTTCCACAGACGCCAACACACAACGTTCTTCTCCCTTCAGGGTTTGCAGACGGCACTCCCTTTTTCCAGGACACTAACGATTCAATAAATTAGATTAAACACAAAGGTAATAGAAACTAAAAACGCATCACTACCTAATTATTTTACTGTGATCTATGCTCTTGAACTTATTTATGTCTAATGTACCCACATGGCGAAATTACTGTACAGTGGCGTGATGCTATGCATCTCCTCCAGCTCTGCATTTGGTGACATCATGTGGTAGCTTGAAATAGGCTATGGAAGGAGCACATACACCCCAAAAATCGGCAAACACTAGAAACCAGAGCTTTTTCAGGGGCGGGGTTAGGAAAACCAGTGCTTAAATATTTACCAGCATTTCACTGCCTACCATAAATCTTTTGTGCTTCCTTTCAATTATTTAACTCTCTATAATTCAATGTAACTAGTGTTGTCATTTTGATTTGTTTTCTCATTCATGTAAGAACTCTATGAGTTAGGTATAATAACCCCATTTTATAAGCAAGGAAATTGGTGCAGAGACAGTAAAATAATTAGGCCAGCTTGCTGGCAAGCCAGGACTCAAAAATATGTTGAACTCTGAAGCTCACGCTTTTTATGGAAAAGATTTTAGGCAGCATTTCTTCCTGTTTGCACATGGCTGGGGAAACCAGGAGACTCCCAGGGGAAGTGGGTATTCTGTGAAAGAGAGAACTGTTGAGGTGAAGGGAAAGGCAGGGAGAACTGAGAGATGGGGTGTTATAGCCTTGGTTTAATATCAAAGCAAAATCACCTCTCTCTCTCTGATATCACCGATGGAGGCGAAATCTAATTAATTACCACATTGCCACATTCACTTGTAATTTTTGATTGAAAATCATTATATGTAATCATTAAACAGTAAGAAATAGTAAGCCTGGATTACTAAGAAGGCCTTTGTGATGGTGTTTGCTTGTTTGTTTGTTTTTTTTTTTGCCTATGTTTCTGAGTGAGTGTGAACAAAGAGAGAATTTCTGGCTTGGAGAGGCACTGGGCCCATGTGGATTGGCCAAGGGCAAAACTGGAGCGTGGACTCAGCCACTTGTTAATATCATCCTAATCCCCTCAACTCACTCGTAACATCTCCCCTGATGGTTTTGCTGCTTGGATACTCTAATGGCTGCATGATAAAATTGTGGTGTTCGGAATTTACCAGGAATGAGGGAATTCCAGCTGTAAGACAAATGACAAAGAGAAGAATTTTGGTAAGCTTTCTATCATGCCTCTCACCTTGGAGCCTGGCCTGGTTCTAATAAACTCTGTCAAGGTGGGATTAGAACAATGGTTCTCAGATTTTGGTGTGCCCAAGAAATACCCAGGGAGCTTGCTCAAATGTCAGTTTCCTGACGCACTTCCAGAAATTCTGATTTTGTTCATGTGGATTGGGGCTCAGGTGTCTGCATTTTGAGCACATTCCCTCAGAGGATCCTAATGAGCTTGTCCAGGGACCAGATGCTGTGAACATTTATGTTGACTAAAGCACATTTGGTGGTGGCTGGGGTGGTTGGGGAATTCGTTCATGCTGCATCTGATCCAGAAGACCCATAAAGAGAACGTAATTCTCCTATTAAGCAGATAGGGCTGCCTTGAGGGCCAAACCAGAATCCAAACCCTAAGTGAAGATGGTGTCATAGGTTGGTCTACACACTACTGGGCTTCTTGGGAAAATTCCAGCCAGCAGTGAATACTTGAGCCCTCTTTTCTTGACTTGCATTTGTGCCTTAAAATACTTAATAAGAACTTGACTCGTCAATCATCTGGAAGAGTAAAGAATTTTAGAGTTGCCTTTTGGGCTGCACTGGTGATGATTAGTTGTATGTGTCAACTTGACTGGGCCTCAGGTTGCCCAAATGTTTGGTTCAACGTTATTCTTGGTGTGTCTGTGAAGGTGTTTCTGGAGGGATTAACATTTAAATCAGTAGACTGTGTAAAGCAGCTTGTCCTCCCCTATGTAGGTGGGTCTCACTTAACCCATTGAAGGCTAAAATAGGGAAAAAGGTTCAGTAAGGGAGAATTGGCTCTCTTTACCTGTCTTCAAGCCAGGACATCAATCTTCTCCTCCTTTTGGACTAGGACTCGGACTGGAACTGACACCTTCGGCTCTCCTGCTTCTCAGGCGTTTGGACTCAGGCTGGAATTATGCCATCCTGGGTCTCCAGCTTGACAACTGCAGATGTTAGGACTTCTCAGCCTCCATAATTGTGTGAACCGATTTCTTATAATCTCTCTCTCCATCTGTTTAATATGGTATTTTAGGACTTACTGTTTATTTGTGATTTTTATCTGGGCATTTAGATCAAGTATTTCAGAGCTGTTTCCTAACTATAGTTTTATTTAATATATAAAGTATGATATAAATGTTATATCATAAACATTATCTCTCTCTCTCTCGAATCCAGACTAATATAGATTTTGGTACTGAGAACGGTTCTAGAGGGACAGAATGTTAAGGATGAGTTTTCTGAATTGGTTCTAGGGTTTCTGCAATTGGCTGTCTACTCCGATTAGATTTAAAGATGCAAATGACTCTATTTCCAGTAGTAAAGAGAGCATTGATAATCCGTGGTGTGATTGGGCAAAAGATTTCCATAAAATATCTGCATTGGGTATACCTAATCAGTTACTTATAAGAAGCAAGGGTCTGAGTGGCTGTGTATATGCTGCTTTTGAACATTTTAAGAAAACTAACCAATATAATGAGATTGGCTGGTGGCTTCTAATGTTGCTGGACAAAGTGATGATGACAGAAAGGGGTGAGCTCAGGGATTGGAATTACCAGCTCAAGCAATGCGTAAGTGACCTGAAAGCTTCTATGTGTGCCCTGAAAAGACCCTTGTCTCCTGCAGCCTCCGGGCTGAGATGGCTGAAAATCAAGCATAGACTCATCCTGTGACTGGCTGAATTATAACACAAGTTGAAGTCCCAGCCTTATAAGGTGTCTGCTGTTACCGTGAAAGCATTGACTAGGAAAGAATGGGATCCTGTAAGCTGGAATAGGGACATGTGGGGAGACCCTAATAAAGCTGGAGACATTGAGCGCCTAAATTCTGATGCATCATCTTTGCCAGTGGAAGTGGCCTCCCTGCAGTAGAACTAGCCTCCCCACCTCCCGGGGTAGCTACCATTCCACCTCCTATGCCCCTCTGAGGGGATTAACCCTACTTGTCCAAGGAAACTGCAATGGTTCCCCCTAAGGTAACAATGCTAATTCTCTCGGGACCCACCACCCACCACCCCTCTTTGCTTCTAGACCTGTAACTAGACTCAAATTCCATCAGGCCCCTAAGGATGAGATACAAAGTGTGACCTATGTGGAGGTGTGCTATCCTCCAAAAGAACTACTTAAATTTTATAATTTATATGAGCAGAAATCCAGAGAACATGTGTAACAATGGGTAGTAAGGGTTTGGAATCATGGTGGAAGGAGCATAAAGTTGGATGAGGCCAAAATTATCAGTGTCTGGCATATTATAGGCCTTCAGAGGGGAAGACTCTGGCTGCAATATCTGTTAGCGTCAGTCTCCAGAGTAAATCTGTGAATTTGGTTCACAGAGCCTCTGTCCTCCTGTTGTCTCACAGCTCATAAGTATCCCTCCTCGAGCTGGAAGGGGGTTTGAAAAGGAGAGATAAGGGGAGTTTGTTCTTTATTCAACAGTGTGTGAGGATGAGGTGCTCAATACATTGTTGGGGTTTTTTTTCTTCTTCTTCCCTATATAATCATTTTTAAATAGTCACCTTTTCTTTTCTCCTTAGCTGTTTCTTCTTCTTCTTTAGGTATTTATTCTCCCCCAATCCCTGTAAACACACACACACACACACACACACACACACACACACACACACACGTGACCCATAGATCAAG
>NW_017731489.1:1902174-1938913 GCF_001890085.2 Hipposideros armiger
AGAGAGAGAGAGAGAGAGAGAGAGAGAAAACAAAGAGATATCTCAAACAATTACAATGTATGAACAATCTAGACTATGGAATTTTTTGTTTATTTTTAATTTTAGGTGTTTTTAAAGTTTTTATTAAATTTATTAGGGTGACATTGGTTACTAAAATTATATAGGTTTCAAGTATATAATTCTATAACACATCATCTTTATATTGCATTGTGTGCTCACCACCCAGTCAGTTCTCCTTCCTCACCATAAAGTGGACCCCTTTACCCTCTTCTACTCCCACCCCCCTAGTTTTAGGTGTTTTTAAAAATTGTGGTAATACACATAGTAATATAAAATTTACCATCTTACCCATTTTAAACTGTACAGTTCAATGGCATGAAGTGCATCCACACTGTTGTGCAGCCATCACCACCATCTATCTTCAGAACTCTCTCATCATGCAAAACTGAAACTCTGTACTCATTAAACAATAACTGCCCATTCCCACCTCTTCCAGCCGCTGGCAACCACCATCCTACTCTTTGTTTCTACCATATTTTTATGAATTTGACTACTCTAAAAACACATATAAATGGAATTGTACTATTTACCCTATTGTGACAGGCTGATTTCACTTAGCATCATGTCCTAAAGGTTCATCCATATTATAACCTGTGTCAGAATTTCATTCCTTTTTAAGACTGACTAATATTTCATAGTATGTATATATCATATCTTGTTCTTCCTCATCCATCAGTGGACACTTGAGTTGCTTCCACCTTTTGGCTATTGTGAATAACATTGCTATGAAAAAAAATATTTTCAAGCTCTGGCCAAAGGGATGTGTAATCCTGTCCCCTTTCCCTTTTCCTGCTGGTTGGAAAAGGCAGATGTTGTGGCCCACTATGCAGATAAGAACACCACCCAAGAGATGGTGAAATAATAAGATGGAAGAACCCTGCATCCCCCACAACTTCACGGAGCACAGCCATCATCAGCTCAGTCACTTTAATGAGAGAGAAGGAAAAATTGCATTTACAAAGCTGTGTGGCACAAGTGCTACTTACAGAAAGGAGCCTTAAACTCGTCTATTCTCAACGCTAGCCATTGATGAGGCAGACACACTCTTGCTGGAGCTAATATTTCCACCTAACCCTGCCCCTAATGTTTGTGTATTTGGGTAGAAAGTCTCATCCATCAATAGGAAAGACCCAGCTTTTGCTCTTAGCAGTAATGTGGACATAATTCCTCATTGATATTCAGCACGTATGGCTTCTCTGGCTTTGAAATCTGAATGCTAGTGAGGATCCATCTGTTTAATATGGTATTTTAGGACTTACTGTTTACTTGTGATTTTTATCTGGGCACTTAGATCAAGTATTTCAGAGCTATTTCCTAACTATAATTTTATTTAATAAATAAAGTATGATATAAGTGTTTTGGTAAATTATATATGAAAACAAATTGGGTTTCATTATAGCAATGACAGATCAAATATTATTATGGTTTATTTCTCACTTTATTCCCAGAGTAACCCCCAATGGGCCATCAGATGACTTAATGAGAGTGAAGGCTTCTTGCAGGTCACAGCAGTTGTATGTCACATCAGACATAAGGCACGAACCAAAGCAACTCAACTGAATGTCATCCATCAGGCAAAAGGCATGCAGTCTTGTTTGATGCCCCAGAAGGAGCAACGCTGTGTGTGTGTGTGTGTGTGTGTGTGTGTGTGTGTGTGTGTGTTGTATTTTCTTATACTGAATTATCACTTGGTAGATGGTATTTTGCTACACAGACAGCAAGGAATCACAAAGCCTTGTCAATTCTACCTCCTAAGTCTATATGTTCCCAATTCATCCATTGTCTGCATCTCCACTGCCACCTTCCTAACCCTCCCACTACCCTCTCCCACTTGGGTTAGTGCAGTAATGTCGGAACTAATCTGAACTCGTTTCCGTGCTGGCCCCTTCCCATCCAAATTTTCCCACAGCAGCGCGAGGGATTTTTAAAAAAATGTAAATCTGATGATGTCATACTCAAGCTTAAAACTCTTCTCGGAGTTTACACGTTCTCTGAACATGGCTCCCAAGGCCTCTCATGGCCTGGCTTCCCATTCCTTCTCCAGGTGGTGGCGCTGTCATCACCTCCCCACTTACTGTGCTCCGTGCGCTGGGGTCCTCTTGTTCCACAGACGCCAACACACAACGTTCTTCTCCCTTCAGGGTTTGCAGACGGCACTCCCTTTTTCCAGGACACTAACGATTCAATAAATTAGATTAAACACAAAGGTAATAGAAACTAAAAACGCATCACTACCTAATTATTTTACTGTGATCTATGCTCTTGAACTTATTTATGTCTAATGTACCCACATGGCGAAATTACTGTACAGTGGCGTGATGCTATGCATCTCCTCCAGCTCTGCATTTGGTGACATCATGTGGTAGCTTGAAATAGGCTATGGAAGGAGCACATACACCCCAAAAATCGGCAAACACTAGAAACCAGAGCTTTTTCAGGGGCGGGGTTAGGAAAACCAGTGCTTAAATATTTACCAGCATTTCACTGCCTACCATAAATCTTTTGTGCTTCCTTTCAATTATTTAACTCTCTATAATTCAATGTAACTAGTGTTGTCATTTTGATTTGTTTTCTCATTCATGTAAGAACTCTATGAGTTAGGTATAATAACCCCATTTTATAAGCAAGGAAATTGGTGCAGAGACAGTAAAATAATTAGGCCAGCTTGCTGGCAAGCCAGGACTCAAAAATATGTTGAACTCTGAAGCTCACGCTTTTTATGGAAAAGATTTTAGGCAGCATTTCTTCCTGTTTGCACATGGCTGGGGAAACCAGGAGACTCCCAGGGGAAGTGGGTATTCTGTGAAAGAGAGAACTGTTGAGGTGAAGGGAAAGGCAGGGAGAACTGAGAGATGGGGTGTTATAGCCTTGGTTTAATATCAAAGCAAAATCACCTCTCTCTCTCTGATATCACCGATGGAGGCGAAATCTAATTAATTACCACATTGCCACATTCACTTGTAATTTTTGATTGAAAATCATTATATGTAATCATTAAACAGTAAGAAATAGTAAGCCTGGATTACTAAGAAGGCCTTTGTGATGGTGTTTGCTTGTTTGTTTGTTTTTTTTTTTGCCTATGTTTCTGAGTGAGTGTGAACAAAGAGAGAATTTCTGGCTTGGAGAGGCACTGGGCCCATGTGGATTGGCCAAGGGCAAAACTGGAGCGTGGACTCAGCCACTTGTTAATATCATCCTAATCCCCTCAACTCACTCGTAACATCTCCCCTGATGGTTTTGCTGCTTGGATACTCTAATGGCTGCATGATAAAATTGTGGTGTTCGGAATTTACCAGGAATGAGGGAATTCCAGCTGTAAGACAAATGACAAAGAGAAGAATTTTGGTAAGCTTTCTATCATGCCTCTCACCTTGGAGCCTGGCCTGGTTCTAATAAACTCTGTCAAGGTGGGATTAGAACAATGGTTCTCAGATTTTGGTGTGCCCAAGAAATACCCAGGGAGCTTGCTCAAATGTCAGTTTCCTGACGCACTTCCAGAAATTCTGATTTTGTTCATGTGGATTGGGGCTCAGGTGTCTGCATTTTGAGCACATTCCCTCAGAGGATCCTAATGAGCTTGTCCAGGGACCAGATGCTGTGAACATTTATGTTGACTAAAGCACATTTGGTGGTGGCTGGGGTGGTTGGGGAATTCGTTCATGCTGCATCTGATCCAGAAGACCCATAAAGAGAACGTAATTCTCCTATTAAGCAGATAGGGCTGCCTTGAGGGCCAAACCAGAATCCAAACCCTAAGTGAAGATGGTGTCATAGGTTGGTCTACACACTACTGGGCTTCTTGGGAAAATTCCAGCCAGCAGTGAATACTTGAGCCCTCTTTTCTTGACTTGCATTTGTGCCTTAAAATACTTAATAAGAACTTGACTCGTCAATCATCTGGAAGAGTAAAGAATTTTAGAGTTGCCTTTTGGGCTGCACTGGTGATGATTAGTTGTATGTGTCAACTTGACTGGGCCTCAGGTTGCCCAAATGTTTGGTTCAACGTTATTCTTGGTGTGTCTGTGAAGGTGTTTCTGGAGGGATTAACATTTAAATCAGTAGACTGTGTAAAGCAGCTTGTCCTCCCCTATGTAGGTGGGTCTCACTTAACCCATTGAAGGCTAAAATAGGGAAAAAGGTTCAGTAAGGGAGAATTGGCTCTCTTTACCTGTCTTCAAGCCAGGACATCAATCTTCTCCTCCTTTTGGACTAGGACTCGGACTGGAACTGACACCTTCGGCTCTCCTGCTTCTCAGGCGTTTGGACTCAGGCTGGAATTATGCCATCCTGGGTCTCCAGCTTGACAACTGCAGATGTTAGGACTTCTCAGCCTCCATAATTGTGTGAACCGATTTCTTATAATCTCTCTCTCCATCTGTTTAATATGGTATTTTAGGACTTACTGTTTATTTGTGATTTTTATCTGGGCATTTAGATCAAGTATTTCAGAGCTGTTTCCTAACTATAGTTTTATTTAATATATAAAGTATGATATAAATGTTATATCATAAACATTATCTCTCTCTCTCTCGAATCCAGACTAATATAGATTTTGGTACTGAGAACGGTTCTAGAGGGACAGAATGTTAAGGATGAGTTTTCTGAATTGGTTCTAGGGTTTCTGCAATTGGCTGTCTACTCCGATTAGATTTAAAGATGCAAATGACTCTATTTCCAGTAGTAAAGAGAGCATTGATAATCCGTGGTGTGATTGGGCAAAAGATTTCCATAAAATATCTGCATTGGGTATACCTAATCAGTTACTTATAAGAAGCAAGGGTCTGAGTGGCTGTGTATATGCTGCTTTTGAACATTTTAAGAAAACTAACCAATATAATGAGATTGGCTGGTGGCTTCTAATGTTGCTGGACAAAGTGATGATGACAGAAAGGGGTGAGCTCAGGGATTGGAATTACCAGCTCAAGCAATGCGTAAGTGACCTGAAAGCTTCTATGTGTGCCCTGAAAAGACCCTTGTCTCCTGCAGCCTCCGGGCTGAGATGGCTGAAAATCAAGCATAGACTCATCCTGTGACTGGCTGAATTATAACACAAGTTGAAGTCCCAGCCTTATAAGGTGTCTGCTGTTACCGTGAAAGCATTGACTAGGAAAGAATGGGATCCTGTAAGCTGGAATAGGGACATGTGGGGAGACCCTAATAAAGCTGGAGACATTGAGCGCCTAAATTCTGATGCATCATCTTTGCCAGTGGAAGTGGCCTCCCTGCAGTAGAACTAGCCTCCCCACCTCCCGGGGTAGCTACCATTCCACCTCCTATGCCCCTCTGAGGGGATTAACCCTACTTGTCCAAGGAAACTGCAATGGTTCCCCCTAAGGTAACAATGCTAATTCTCTCGGGACCCACCACCCACCACCCCTCTTTGCTTCTAGACCTGTAACTAGACTCAAATTCCATCAGGCCCCTAAGGATGAGATACAAAGTGTGACCTATGTGGAGGTGTGCTATCCTCCAAAAGAACTACTTAAATTTTATAATTTATATGAGCAGAAATCCAGAGAACATGTGTAACAATGGGTAGTAAGGGTTTGGAATCATGGTGGAAGGAGCATAAAGTTGGATGAGGCCAAAATTATCAGTGTCTGGCATATTATAGGCCTTCAGAGGGGAAGACTCTGGCTGCAATATCTGTTAGCGTCAGTCTCCAGAGTAAATCTGTGAATTTGGTTCACAGAGCCTCTGTCCTCCTGTTGTCTCACAGCTCATAAGTATCCCTCCTCGAGCTGGAAGGGGGTTTGAAAAGGAGAGATAAGGGGAGTTTGTTCTTTATTCAACAGTGTGTGAGGATGAGGTGCTCAATACATTGTTGGGGTTTTTTTTCTTCTTCTTCCCTATATAATCATTTTTAAATAGTCACCTTTTCTTTTCTCCTTAGCTGTTTCTTCTTCTTCTTTAGGTATTTATTCTCCCCCAATCCCTGTAAACACACACACACACACACACACACACACACACACACACACGTGACCCATAATCAAGGCCAAGGTCCTAATTCTCTACTCTAAAGTCTCTTACCGGAATGCTCCAGGCTAGCTTAGTTCCCTTCTCTTTGGGTCTTTTATTAACATTTTTTCCCTTCTATTTGATTAAAGCTTAAAGCAGCTCTTTTCATCCCCTTGTCCTTTATATGTTTTGAGGCTCTTTCCCAAGCTGTGACACAAGAATGCAATCTTCCTTTTCAATGCGTGCTTGGTCTTCCATCTTTCCTATTAGTTTTCCCAGCTGATTTCAGAGACAGAATGGCTTTTTTTAAATGCTCACAGACATGGAATTTGTTCAATTATATGCATAGATCGGATGCGTGATTCAATGCAATATTAGTTGCCATTCTTACAATATCTTACTGTCTGTTTCTTTTTAGTGAATGTTCATTCAGCCAAAGCCTATTGAAATCTGACAATAGATGTTGCTAGATGTTGTGGATATAAGATGAAAAAAGCCCTATTTCTGCGTAGGAGGAGCTCATAGTCTAGAAAGCAAAGGCAGCATGTAAACATGTATATTATAATGAGTCGTGGGAAATATCACACACTGTGATATGTGAAGCAAAACGAACTTCCTCAGGGGGAGTTGATATTTCTATTAGTCTTGAAACCTAAGTAGAACTTTGCCAATCAGAGGAGTGGATGGGGGAGAGTGAAGAATAGGGCATCTGACTAATGAGGATCAAGCGTGCAGAGGCCCTGAAATAACGGAGATTCTGACACATTCGGGGAGGTCTGATGGGTTCAGTATGGTTGGATGTGTGGTGGGTGGATTAACTGGCAGGGGTCAAATTAAGAGGGCCTGTGTAGAGAGCATTGAATTTTATTCTAGAGGCAAGAAGTGAGAGAGAAAACTGTTTAAGCAGTGGAATTTAACAACCAGGCTCATCTCTTACACGTCTACTGTCACTGACCTAATTATACGGACTCTGGGTTTTGGAGTCTGAAAAGGGTGTGCTTGGTTTGCTTAATCAGAGGTGCTCAGGTAGCTTCTCAGTTGAGACACTGCTTTTTTTTTTTCTAGGTCTAGATACAGCATGTTTTTAGTATATCCAGGGCCACTCAGTCCGACCCCAGTGCTCACTTGTGCTAATTCACTTAATCTGTTTATTACTCCAGCACTCTCTCCTCCAAATGCTGTCTCTCCTTGGCCAGGGTTAGAGATATACTGACAGCCTTTGTCTCTTTGAACCCCTTTTTTCTCTTTCGACAGTTTCTTCAGTTCTGCTGACCTAGTCTTTTAATGCATTGCTGACGTTTTGGCCCGTTGCACCCTATAGGTTTTAATCACTCGGACACAGGCTGCACTAGTAGCCACGCCCACTCAAAACAGTTGCGGAACCAGGAAGTTTGTCTGCACCCGCGCGCCGTACCGACAGTGGTGCGCGCAAGCGCAGTTCCAGGCTGCCGGCGGCGTGTTCCTCTTTCCCTGGGTTCCCAGCTTCCTGGCAGGTGGACGCCGGCACTTCCCCGTCGGTCTCCCGCCGCGGCCTGCCTCGGGCTCCGGACGCTCTCCCGAAGTCGCTGCTCTGGGTCGCACGCCTCCTCTGGCGACAGACCATGGCGGAGCGTGGGGAGCTTGACCTGACGGGCGCCAAACAGAACACCGGAGTGTGGCTGGTGAAGGTAATGTCCGCGCGCCTCCGCCTTGCGCTCCTCCTGGTCCGCGGAAGGAGTTTCAGCGGCTTGAGACGGTCCCACTCCGTACACCTTTTAAAGTTCTTTGCGGTCGTCTCGTTGGAGCTTCACCTGTCTTGAGAGGCAGGACTCACTGTTACGCTCGTTTGCAGACGAGGGAAGTAGTGTAGGGAACCACACACAGCGTCTTTCAGCCAAGGAAGAGTCCGAACCTGCCTGGCAGGGGTCTGCATGCCCCACGACCTGGTCTTCCTGGGGCCCTGCCTGGGTGACCCCGATGCGAGCGGTGCATTTTTACCCCAGACTGAAGAATTTCCGCATCTTCTCTCGGTGAAACGGATATTAGTCTTGAGCCTTGTAAAGGAAGCTGAGAGTGTCTGCTGCCTGTACAGTTTTCTCCGCCAGAAAGTAGAACGGATGTCTTGCGTCGCCTTACGGTGTCCTCTTGGGGCGATGGCCCTTAGTGGCGTTCTCAGGAGAGCTGAGTTCTGAGCTCACGCCGTGGGCCTGGAGAGTTCTTGCAGACCACGCGTGGGTCTCCTGAAACTGCCCGTCAAAAATGGCTTTTTTGGTAAAGCCAGCAAATCTTGATCAGCCCTTAGCACATGGTTGTGCTTGACTCTTTCATATTGGGGAGTGTTGTGTCTTAGGAGAGTTTCATAAGATATATGTATGTGCACATGTCATTATGAATCTTTGAACCTAAGTAAAACGTAGGGACCTATGGTTTGTTAAATTTTAAAAACTTGTATCACTTGGCTGAGTTCTCATCAATGAAATCTGGGGGCCCTTCCTGTCCACCTCTTTAAAATAGCTCCCTATGATCATTTGGTTAGCCTGTCAAACCTGTGTTACAGTCTTCCAAGCGCTTTTCATAGTCTAGACTCTAGAGTGATGCTGTGTTTATATGTTCAGCGTTGGTTACCTCCCTGTCCCCAGCACTTGCGCACACAGCTACATTGCATGAGAATAGCATCGAGAATAGCAATCCTTGTCTGTCACACCCAGAATTGTGTGTGGCACATGGTAATTGCCCAGCAGATATGTGATGAATGAATGATCTCTTATCTTCAACCCAGCCCTAATCTCTGGCACTCATTGGACTTGTCACAGCTATATCAGTATGACTTGAAACGGTGGAGTAAATGAGCGTTTCTCTCTTCTACTGCATGCTAAATGGAGGAGATGCATTAAGGCCATCTGCTTTGCAGACTGAAAGAAAGAGCTTGAAAAAATGGTGGAACTTGAGGCGATGTATTTATAATTGGAGCACAGTAAATGCTCCGTAAATGTTTTTACCTTCCAGGATTTGGATGGGTGGACAGAGGCATAGCATAGTATACCATGGAGAGTGGGACAGAAATGCAAGACTGAAAATGCATGTTAACGTGATGCGTCCTGGGAAATGAAGAGGAGTTTATTATGTATTATGCCTAGAGCAGAGGGTCTGTGTAAAAAAAGATTGGGAACATATACTCATATCACTATATTGTGAAATGGGGATGTCTTTAGTCTCTAGGAAGTGAGGAACGTTTAGGAGAGTTTTAAATAATGCAGCGATGCAAATGATTCTTTCAGAAAAAAAAAAGTTTGAGGGGAAGATAACCAGAGTCAAAATCAGAAAATTATCACAGGATCATTGGTTTGTGATAATGAAGTCTGAGGAGTTAGGGAAACTTTTTAGTAAGTTGTCAGGATTTGATGATTGACTAAGTGAGAATGTGAAAGAATGTAATGAATCTCAGATGAAGTTCAAAAATGTTAGTGATCTCTCATATATGACGATTTTAATACATTTTATCTCTAAAAAGAACTCAATTCAAGCCAATGATTTGTTCTTGTTTTACAAAGGTAGTTATGTTTCATTATTTATCGTTTGCAATATCATAGTTTCCTGGTATCAACTTGGCATGCAGTGTTTCTTTTTCTGATCTTATGTGTCAAAGAAAATCACAGGTTTGCAAATCTTTGCAGGGTGTGAAAGGACTTTCTTGTCAGTTCTGGACAACCTTACCTTGGAAAGAGGACGAGAATTGCTAGCAAATACTTTCTGTTCCGAAATACATTCTTGTTCCGCCGTTATTTAACAACTTTTATTTCTACTCTAGTTAAAAGAGTCTTAATAGGTGATGGGGTTTGATTTTCACACTTGTCAGGTAGTTTAAACTTGTTTCATTTGCACCGGGGTTCTCATCCAGTCTGATTTTCATGCCCATATCTTGTGCACACTTGGATTTTCATCTCTGAAACATAGTAATAAATTGGGTGCATCAAATTGTAATGGTAAATTTCATTTTCAGCTTTCTTTGTGTGATATTAAAATATAACATTTGTTTAGAAAGTGTGTCTTTCATCTCATCCAATCAGAATTTGTGAATAGAACCACATATTGATTTCAAGTTTTTTCTCTATACATGAACATTTCTCATTATCAGCTACACCTTGAGTTCTGACTTTGAGGATAATTGATTGCAAAATAGGTGAGTTTCTTCTTAGAGCCATCTAAAAGTTTATGGGCCACCTTGTATGTATTTTATTAATTCCATAACTAGACAGGTGTAGAACAGGTAAGTACAGTAAGAGGTATACTCGTACGTATGAGATCTGAGTGTTTTGAGCAGGGAAACCATTTGTTTGGCCAGAACAGGGAAGACTCCACGGGGAAGGTAACAGTTAAGAAGAGCCGGTGGAGTGGGTTAGTTAGAAAAACCTTCCCAGCAGGGCTGGGGAGAGCTAGTTATTCAGGAAAAAGCAAATATAGTGGATTTTGTACCAGAATAGCCAGTACCTGTACTGTGCTGGCCTAATGAAATGACATTTCTGGGGTTTGACTATCTCAAATCTACAAGCGAATAATAATCCAAACAAGCTTTGATAGATAATAGACGTGGTTGGATTTCACGTTATAATAAATATCACCTGCAAAAACATGTAAGCAGTCACAGTTTTTATCTTGTCTGGGAGCTGGTTTTTTGTAGTTCCTCAGTCTGTGCCACTGTTAAGTCACCAACTGGTCACACCACTGTCACACACCCTCCCTCTACCAAATCGTGATTTAAAATGGTGAATGATGTTCTGTTGTTTGGCTTCCAATATTTATTCAATAGACTGCTGGAGAAACCATCTCTAGTTATGGTTGGCTGGAGGGTCAAGTACATGATGGGGAAGAGGGGGAGATAAAGCTGGCAGGGTTATTAGGAGTGGGGGGATTTTTGTAAGTAATGAATATCGCCCTGGGTCCTGAGTTATAAGAAATGCTTTCTCTTTTTTGGGAATGGAGAGGGGGAGGTATGGACAAAAGCTGCAGGTCCAAACAGCCTTCTAGCCAGCAAACAGATGTGCTTCTAGCCCAGCCTTCCTGCCTCTGATAAGCGTTTTGACTGATGTTTGTTGGAGGAGAGAACCAGGACAGGAGAGATAGACATCCTCCCCTGTGACTATTATGTCCTTCATTCAGTGACTCAGATGCCACCAAGCTCGGCTTTTGTTATTTCACAGGCAGGTAAGCAGTTGGACATGGGCTGCCAAAGAGAAAGCTATATACCAGGGAGAGGTGAAATTGGGATGGGTGATACCCACAGCCTTGTAGGGGGGAAAAGGAGCTTATATTTCTTATGTGCCAACTATTTTACAAAGTGAACCTATGAAGTCGGTACTAATTACCTGTATTTTTCAGATGGTAAAATTGAGGCTTCGTGAGGTTAATTATCTTGCCCAAGCGTAGGACAGTGATTCAGATTTAGGTCTATTGGGCTACAAAGCTTATGCTGGGAATAGAAAGTGTCTTTTATTGCGCTGGGTCTCTTTAATGAGTTATCTTCCTGGAGCACATAGGTGAGGTGGGGACTTCATTTTTGTGACCTTGGGTCTTGTCAGCTCCATATGCTGATTTTCAAGAGAACACGGGAGTTGCCTGGGTTCCCTGGGAAGCTGATTCTGAGATGGAGATTAGGGTGCAGGGGTTTATTAGAGAGGTCTCTTGGGATCACCACCTGTGGCAGGAAAGGGCTTAAGCAGGACTGGGCAGAGGGTGTGCTGCAGTCTCAGGACAGTTCCACAGGGAGCCCTCCAGCTGCCCTGAGTTAGGGCAAGTTATACCCTGTATCTACCAAGCTTTGCATATGGTTTGCCCTGGGAAAACCAAGAGTGTGTGACCTTGGCCTAAGGGCCTCTCATCGTGGGGACAATTCCAGAGGGCTGACAGCTCAGGGCTGTCTGGCCTCACTCCCAGCACCTGGGGGAACAGGCCTTCAGTCCTACACGGGGAAACGGGTGTCACATCACAGTGGCCACTACAGTGCCCTTCATTTGCTTGTCCTTTGCAGAAGCAGGGCTTTGGAGACTAGTATTTGGGGAAGGAGATACTTGAAGCCAAGTTGGCAGAGAAGCTTAGGGGAGTAAGTCTGCATGTCACCTGAGCACTTTGACTTCAAAGGCAGGGTTGACCTTATTGGTCTGCCCCACTTGAGTAAACGGGTGGGAGGACTGATTGGTCCAGCACGCCCTCACTGATTGCCAGTCATTGTACTAGGCTCTGAGTGTGTTCCAGTGAGCAAAATGGCCCATGCTCCGTAAACAAGGATTTATAGTCCACTGCAGGAGACAGACATCAACGAAATGGTAGTCCTCATGGAAGCAATTACCAACAGATAAGGACACTGAAGCTAGGAATAGTGTTCCGTGAATGTGAATAACAAAGGAATTTGACCTGAGGGGGGTCAAGGGAGGTTTCCCTAAGGAAATAATGCTTAAGTGAGTCATTTTTCTGTCACTTTCCCTTGTTGTGCCTATTATCTTGTCTCTATCTGATTTTTTGTTGTTTTTTTTTTAGAGATTGTGAAGACAGTGGAAACAATACTGATACCTTACAAGTGACATGTTGACAAAAGTGTTTGGGGGAAATGTAGTAAGAAAGTAGATTTCAGGTGTTCTCATCACAAAAAAAAGTAATTATGTGAAGAGATGATACATTAATTATCTTGACTCTAGTAATCATTTCACTGTATATTAAATCATGTTGCACACCTTAAATATATACAGTTTTGCTTTAAAAGTAAAATATTTTATTTTAAAATATCAGCTGTCCAAAAAAAAAAAACGTATTTTGGAGCCTTGGAATCCTACTGTGTACCATTTTTTTTTTCCTCACGCTCTTTTTTCAGACTTAGGGTTAATGGGCTGGAACTTCTGGGAAGCCTATTTCCATAAGCTGTTGGTGTAGAGAGTTACCTATGATTGACATACTGTCCTTGTTGTATTCTGTTTTTCATTGCAAGGGGTAGTGGTTTGGCAGCCTTTTGAATTAAATAAGCTGGCGGGTTTACCTGGAAACCTATAATTTTATTATAACAATGATGACAGTGTAGTTTTTATTAATTAACTTCTGGAACATAATATTTTTTTTAAGTTGGCAATTGCTCGCTTGTATTAGGTACAATTTATTGTACTGAATTTGATTGATAATTTTGTTTCAGTTATGATATGTAGTTAACTTCACTAAGAACTATTTTCTTATTGTTGGATGACCTAAATTGTCGTCTCCAGCAGTTTGATCACAGCATTCTGACCTGGTTAATGTGTTGAAGAAACACGATGTCATCCCAGCGTTCTAAGGCTCCAAAACATTCTTGTCACCCCTTTATTTTCACAACATTTCAAGGAACCGCTATGGGGGGACAGTGGCAGGTAGGAAAATGCTCCACTCCACTCTCGGCATTTCCCCTTTTTGCTGCTTATTTTAAGGTAGATCTCTGAAATAAGTTTCCCTCTGAGAATGCAATGAGGTTTATTAAAATTGAATTCTGTATCCTAGGTATATCCTAATAATGCCATCATTGTCAGTATGGTAACATGAGCTAACATTTCTTCAACGGTATCCAGTCATTAAAATAACAGCTCTGTTCCCAGTATGTGCCAGCCTAGTCTAGATACCAGGGATAGGCAGTAAACAAAACACAGAAAGTATCTTCCTCGTGCAGATTACATCCTGATGGGGAGGGAGAATAGACAGTAAATACATACAGAGCAGGTGAAAAGTGCTCTGAAGAAAACCATGTCAGGGTAAAAGGTATCAAAAAGTATGCTCTTTGAAATGGGGGGAGGGCCTCACTGATCAGGAGGACCTAAAGGAGAAGATGGGGCGTGCCCTGCAGGTATCTGGGGAAGAGTATTCTAGACAGAATGAACAGCAAATCAGGTCCTCAGATGGGATGGTGCTGGGGGTGTTCACAGGTTCCTATAGTTAGAATTGAGAGAGAGAGAGGGAGAATGAATTAGGACATGGGCTAGCAGGGGGCTGAACCATCTAAGCATCTCAGGAGTTTTACTGGGCGACCTGGGAAGCCAGCAGCCATGGAGAGGCAGAAGGGGCTGGTGATTATGGCGCTAGACCGGGTCCTGGCTTCACCGCCAGTAATTGGGAGTTGTTGGGCAAATGAAAAGTTTTTGGTGCCTCAGTTTCTTCATCTGCAGAATGGCAGGATGATGATAGAGTTGTGAGGATTAAGTGAAGCGATACTTGCAAAGAGCTTAGAAAAGTAGCTGGCATGTATTGTGGTAAGCACTGTGGAGGTGTCTCTAAAAGAAATCGAGAGGCTTCGAGCACAACACAGTCATCTGAGGTGCGTTTTAAGGTGGGCACTCTGGCTGCTGCATTGAGGAGAAACTGGACGTGGACGAGAGCAGCAGCGAGGAAATGGGAAGCTATGACAGCAGTTGCGTGAGACACACGGGACTAGGATGGGAGCCCTGGAATTGGTGAGAAGGGGCAGGAGTCCGGATGCAATGTGGCGGTGCTGCTGAGAGGATGTGTCAGTTGACCGGATGTGGAATGGGAGATAAAAAGGAGTATTCAGGGTGACTCCACGGCTGCAGACTGAGTGCTGCAAGAATGGAGGTGGCTTTGCTGAGCCGTGGAAAATCGGAGGAGGAGAGGTTTACGAGGGAGCAGTAGGAGTTGTGCTGGGGAGATTTTAAGTTTCACGTGTCTGCTGAGTGTTCAGATGGAGAGTTTGGGTCTCGGTTGGATATGGACGTGGGGACGTGGGGGGAGAGCCTGGGCTTGCTGTAAACTGGAGAACTGCCGGCTGGTATTAAAGCCACAAGACTGGATGAGATCTCATAGGATCAGGTGTGGGCAGAGAAGGGAGGTCCGAGGACTGAAGTTAGGAGGTCAGGAGACAGAATCTACACATATGGAGACCAAAATGGGAGTCCAGAGAAGTAGGAGGAAAATCAGGAGAGACTGGGGGGACTTGAAGCCAGGGGAAGAAAGTGTTTGAGGGGGGAGAAGCAGTTCCCAGACGCTGCGATAGGCGTAGCAGCAGGGGACTGAACTCTCAACCTGCAGTCTGGACACTTGGTGACGTGGTCGGAAAGTGCAGTGGAGGAGCGGGGAGGACCGTGTGCAGTGGAGGAGCGGGGAGGACTGTGTGCAGTGGAGGAGCGGGGAGGACCGTGTGCAGTGGAGGAGCGGGGAGGACTGTGTGCAGAGAAGGAGCAGGGAGGACTTTGTGCAGTGGAGGAGCGGGGAGGACCGTGTGCAGAGGAAAACGGCAGGGTAGGAGCTGCAGGCAGTGAGCAGAGACAGCTCTTCCACGGAGTGTTGCTGCAGAGAGGCAGGGAAATGGGACAGTGGGTGGGTGGTCAGACTGACCAGTGAGCCCTTACTGGGCGTGTGATTGTGAGCGCGTGTGCTCACCTCCCAGTCCCTCAGTTTCCTCATTTGTCAGATGGAGAAAAGCATATGATTCTAAGGACTGAGTGGTTAGCGTATATAAAATACTTAGAAGAGTACTTGTCACTTAATGTTTATCTCTTGCTATATAAACATATAACCCCAGACGTAGTAGCTTTAAACAACACATTCATTATTTCATTGTTTTTGTAGATCAGGCCACCTAGCATGGCTTATTTGGGTCCCTGCTTCAGAGTCTGACAGGCTGCGTCAGGGTGTCAGCCGGGACTGGGTTCTCATCTGAAGTTGTGACTGGGGAAGGATTGTCCCCGAGCTTCTGTGGTTGGCATCATTCAGCCCCCTGGGGTTGTTGGACCGAGGGCCTAAATGCCCAGCTGCCTGTTGGCCGGCGCGTACCCTTAGCTTCCTGCCACACAGGCCTCTCCACGTGGCAGCTCACTTACTTCATCAGAGCAAACCGGGAAGCCAGTGAAGTCACACCCTTACGTAACCGAAGTCACGTCCCAGCACGTTTGCCATATTGTACTGGTTAGAAGCAAGTCACAGGTCCCATTCTCACTCAAGGATCCATTACACAACGGTGTGACTATCGGGGTGGGGTCATTGGGGGCTGACCTAGAGTCTTCTGCCGCATTTAGTAAGCTCTCAGTGTGCGTATCATTTTGCTGATGGGGGAACAAGTAAGTAGAGAAGGGGGTGGAGGAGAGAAGGTAGAGTTGAAGGAAAGATGTTTAGACTCGGAAAGAAATTCGTGCACAAGTGGAGGGATTGGCCGTAATGGATCTCCCGCTTTAAGAGGGGATCGCAGAGTAAGGCCCCACCTAGGCTCGGTGGTGAATGTCAAGGTGGTTTTCTTTCACTGAGGAAAGAGCGTTGCCTTTGCTCAGTGCAAGAGGCAGTCAGGTTGTCAGCCCAGAGGGAGGAGGAGGGAAGCGGGGTGACAGGTGAGGAGCGCGCGGCTCGTCTGCAGCGAGCGAATCCACTGGGGAGCTGGAGTCACCCTGCTGAGCACCTGAACGGCTTACACCATGTTAGTAGCTGCATGTTTCAAGTGAGACCATTTAGCATGATTGTGAATTTCTCTTCAGCTGCTCAGTTGCAAGTGTGGAAGAAGAGGAGGAATACAATCAAATCAAATAATGGAGATAAATAAATTAATAAAATAAGCGGTAGTACTGATTGGCTTTAAGTTCTGCCAGGCCAGGGTGATGGAGGGAGTGGTCATAACGACGGGCTGTGACACGTAGGTCCTTTACAGAGAGAAGGGAGGGCGTGAGCAGCTCGGGCACCGTGTAAAGACAGAGTAGTGATTTCAAGGGATGGAAGAACTAATTGTTGGAGTCCAAGTTCTGAGGACAGAGCCAGGAAGTTAGGAGATGGTGGGCAGAACGGTTACTCAAAATACAGACTGCAGAAGGGATACTGTTACTGAGAAAGTCCTGGGGTACCTACATATAGGGCTCATTTGAACAGTAACTTGGAATATGGTGGAAAAAAACACTCTTTTCCCCTGAGGACTTTATTAGGGCATGTGGCTTGCAGTTGATTGGTAGAGTA
Source organism: Hipposideros armiger (assembly GCF_001890085.2). NCBI lineage: Eukaryota > Metazoa > Chordata > Mammalia > Chiroptera > Hipposideridae > Hipposideros > Hipposideros armiger. The sequence continues at coordinate 1,919,128 of NW_017731489.1, forward strand.
AGCTGCTGTCTGCACGAGGTACTTTTCTCTTTGCATTAGAGTAATTGACACCAAGGTTCCCTGGAGTTAAAAATCAAAGACAGAGCAAGAACCAGAAGCTGACTTGTTAGGCACTATTTCAAGATGGAGACCATAGGTGATGATTTACATGGTCCGGGGAGCCGCGGGTGTATCTGATGTTGTAGCAGGATTTGTGCAGATCAGCTTCCGATCATGTAATTTCGTTCTGACAGAGAATGTTGTGGACATCTGCTCCTTTGCCTAAGCGGCACCCACTTCCTCTGACGCTGTAACAGCACCCTGATTTTACTTTGTGGAAACCTCGGCTCCCCCTTTTCAGTCTGTGTGACTTAATGGTGTTGACTACAGCTCCCCAAAGGAGCGGTCAGCGAAGGGGCCTCACCTCTGGGTTCAGTGATAGGCCCAAGGAAGGACATGACCTACTCAGCCGTGAAAGACCCCACATTTTTGCTGGGGGCTTCTGAGAAGGGGACTCTTTCTCTTCAGGACCTGCTTCAGCCATCTTCCTACTCCAGGGGGAGGCTGTCAAAGAATTGAGTCAGCGGAGGGGAGAGGTAAGAGATGGAGAAAGCCCTGGGACGTTTGCGTCCTTAATCAAGCCACCTTAAAGCTGCCTCTGGAGTGTTCAGTTACTTAGGTCAGTGAATCCTCTGTATGTTTCTGTGGGTTTTCTTTGCACCCATGATCAAAGGAGACCTAATAGGTAGAAACACTTCTCATAAGCTAGCCTGGTCCTCTGAGCTTGTATGAAGAAGTGGATCGGAGTGCAGTGTAGTGGAAATTTTGCTAAGATGTGGAATCATCAGAGCCTTCTTCCCCTGACATCTTTTCCATACTCTTCTTCAGTGGGTGTGGAGGGGAGCCGCAGACCAACCTGGAGTGAAGCTCTGTGCCTGACACTGCCATCCATGTAGTTTCAACCCTCTGAGCCGCAGTTTTCTTTTTTTTTATTTTATTGTTAGTTTCAGGTGTACAGAACAATGCAATAGTTACCCTTTTCACCCTCACAGAGTAACAACCCCCCTCTCCCCATCTATTGCCCTCCCCCCATATCATGCTTATCTATTACAATTCCATTGACTCCATTCCCACTCTCTACTCCACGTCCCGTGACTATATGAATATATAATTATAGTTGACATACAATATTATTCAACATCTGCTTCAATACAGTGCGGTGGTCAGGCCTCTACACCGACTATGAAGTGGACTCCATAACAAGACGTGAGTCCATCTGGCGCCCTAAAAAATATTTACAACATTGTTGATTATATTCCCCAGACTGTCTTGTGAGCCTCAGTTTTCCTATCTATAGGATGAGGTGAAGGATAGCGGCTTTTGTGGGGTGATTGGAGGATTAATTGGGATAATGGACGTAAAGTGTCTAGCTTGGTGCCTGACGCTTTGGCTTCTTTCCCCCTTCCTCTTTCCTAAGCTCTGATGCTGTCTGACACGTAGTACTTGTTCATTAAATTTTATTGTAAAGAATGCATATGTGATTGAACAAATACCAGTAGGGTTTGACCTTTTTACTCCTCAATTTTTACTGTATCCAAAGCACTGCGATTTGTTTGACTAGTAGTCAGGTGGTTCTTTTTGCAAATGAACTCTTGCTGTATGGATTTTCCTTTCCAGCTTTCGAGGCTCCCTGTGACTCACTGATACACTCACGTTCGTGTTATCACTCCGAGACTATTGTGGGAGATGAGGATGACCCTCACGCTCACTGAGCACTTGCTTTCTGTAAGGCGCTCTGCTTCGTGCTTTATGTGCAGTAGCTCACTCACTCCTCACGATAGCATAGCCATAAAGGCATGTGATGACTCCAGAGTTCAGACTCCTTGGAAAAAATGAGGTGAGGTACGTAGTAGGGATTCAACATGTATTCCCGTACCCTTCTGACTGCGTGTATCCAGGTACAGACACAACATAGTGGACTGGTTACGTAGGTGCCGGAACCAGACTGCCTGGCTTTGAATCCTGGCTCCATCTTTTGCTACTTATATAACATTGGCTAAATTATATATATAACCCCTAGGTGCCCCAGATCCATCATCTATAAAATGGGGATAGTCAACAGTATTTACCTCATAAAGATATGAGGATTAAATGCATAAATGTGTGGAAAGTGCTTATAACAGTGTCAGGAAAGTAGTAGTATATAAATTGTAGCTATTTAAGAATTTCTTGTCTTTCAGCAGATGCTTCATGGTAGTCAGTTACAATCCCATGCATAGTAAAACTTAACTTTTAAAATCATCTTAAACTCACTGGTGTCTCTCTATAATACGATCAGTGTTATGCTCCTCTGAGAAGCCTTTCCTGGTAGCCTTTCTCATCTCTGAACCTCTGGTGTCACCAGCGTGGCTGACTGACTCATGAGAGCTAAAGTCATTTCTTGCATATCTTCGTTTCCTTCAGGGTGCAGAACATGTAAGGAGAGCTTGATACTTAATGGTCATTTGTTACAGCCAGAAAGTCAGATTGAAGCAGATATCATTTTATGTTTAAAAAGGTTTGTTAATGCGCAAAACATAGTCTTATTAGTATTTTACTTTGTTCCAGGTTCCTAAATATTTGTCACAGCAGTGGGCGAAAGCCCCTGGCAGAGGTGAAGTTGGGAAACTGCGGATTGCCAAGTAAGTAATTTATATAGTTTTCACTTTTTAAAAAGCTGTTTTAAAAAATTGTACAAGTGCTTTTAAGTGCAATTACAGTTCTTTTTCAGATAATTTCCCTGGAAAATAAGAAGTAATGAGCATGTCAAGGCTTGTCAAGATGTGGTAGGTGCCCTGTGGGGACTCATGTGCACACGTGCACACACACGCACGCCCCCCACCCCTCTACTGACAGCTGTAAATATAAAGTCAGATTTATTGGTAAAACTTCCTGGCAGTGAAGCCGCAGCGTATGTAGTTCCCTCGTCTGCATTCTCTCCACATCTTGTTCGGAGGTGCGATTGCGTTGGCATAGCTGGATGTACCCAGTGAAGTGCTTCATTGTGCTGCTGTATCTATTGGGTTGTCGGAAAAGTCATGACGCATTTTTGCAACAGAAAACAGAAAAAAATACGTCATGACTTTTCCGACAACCTAATATTTGTAGAGGCATTGGAAGAAGCTTGGGAAACCTGGTGAACGGTTTCCTGGTGGAGGAAATGGCCTTGTTAAAAAGGGAAGCCACCAAAGCTCAGGCAGTGTCAGCCAGAAGCCTTCTGTTCTATTCTGTCTGTCCCTTCATTCTTAATCCAACACCAACCAGATTTCCATGCTGCTACTCCGTTGAAATAGCTCTTGTCTGTCACCATTATCCTCCTCTTTATCCATTAGCTTTTGCTTCATAACAAACCACCCCAACATTTAGAACAGAAACCATCTTTTTTGCTTATAATTCCAAGGGGCAGCTCTGGTTGGGGCTGGCCTGGCTGGTCTTCCTGGCTAGAGTGACCTCACTCATGTGTCTGGTGGTCAGTCGGCTTGCGGTCAGCTGGGGCAGTGGCCATGTGTGTTTCATCTCCAGCATGCTCATTCGCGCCATGGTGAAAGGATTTCTGGTAGCAGGAGAGAGGGGCGGCCCCAGCGCACAAGCACTTTGCCAACCTGTGCTTGGGTCTTGTTTGCCAAAGCCCTGCTGGCCAATGGGACTCACATGGCCAAGCCCAGATTCAAGGGCGGAGGAATAGGCTCCACCTCTTGGTAGGAGTCGCTATAAAGAATTGGTGGCCCGTTTTTGCCATCTCCCACACCCACATTCGTAAGTCTGAGAGGCGGCCAGCAGCCCTGTTCAGTGACCTTCAGCAGAACTGATCGTGGTTGATCACGTCCATCTTCAGACCCTTTTTCCGCTTCACTTCCTGTTCGCCACACTCTTGACTCACTCCCCTGCCCTCTGGTGTCCGTCTTCAGCCTGTGTTGCTGGCTCGCTCAGCTTCTCAGTCTCTCGGTGTTGCATGGCCCTAGCGCTGAGCTTTTCGTTCCTTTCTTCTGTCGCTTTGACTGACTTCCTGTGTGGTCTTATCTGGTTTCACAGCGTATCTGGTTGTATTTAAAGATAGCTCAAGTGTGGCCTCTCCCTTGATGTTTTTACTTGGATGTCTCAGAAGCATCTCAAACTCAACAGTTGCTCTTCCTCTCCTCCTCCTTTCTGGAACACTCTTCCTCTGGATAGCCCCATGGCTCGTGCTCAAATATCAGCGCAGCGAGGCCTTTTCTGACCACCCTATATAAAACAGCACCCAGTACTGTCTATTTCCCATACTCACCTTTTTTCCCTGTAGTACTTACCACCATTCTTTCATGCAGTTGGTAAACACGTAGTCAGCTTCCACAGCGCCCACCTGCCATCCTGTGTGTTGGTGTGTTTGTGTGCATCTCCCCTGCTAGAGTGCAAGCCCCACAGGGTCAGGGTTTTGTCTGAGGAACTGCTGTGTCTTCAGGGGCCAGAACAGTTCCTCATATACTAGGCAGGCATCAGTAGATTTTTGTTGAATCAGTGAATGAAAATTGCTATGGCAAATTTAGTAATAGTTGCTATTTTATTCTTTTATTTCCTTAGACAGTAGTTCCAAAAGTGAGAGAGTTAGAAAACCAGACTATGAACATTTTTAAGGCTTAAAATTTTCCTGTTTGTTCTCACAAAGTATAGAACCTAGATCTTTTTTTGCCTGAAATGCCCACTGTCTCTGCAAGGGTTATACCTTGAGGGGAGGGTGGAGTATCATTTTAAAGTTTCCTCATTATAGCCAGTCAGCTGTGGAGTTTGGATTTGGTGCACACCCTCTGGATTTGGCTCTTTGGAGGAGCAGTGCTGTATTTTTGGATGATGTCATGTCTTTAAGAAACTTTGAGGATTGGTCGAGTGGCTCAGTTGGTTAAGAGTTAGCTTAAGAGCACACGCTCTGAGCAACAGGGCCGCTGGTTCGATTCCCACATGGGCCAGTGAGCTGCACCCAAGCTGAGCTGCTGCTGAGCTGCCAACAGGTGGCAGGATGGCTCAGCTGGTGAGAACACGTGCTCCTAATAACAAGACTGCCTGTTCGATGGTGGACTATGCCAGCCCGCAACTAAGACTTGAACTGAGCACCTTGAGCTGAGCTGCTACCCAGATGGCTCAGTGGATAGAGCATGCGCTCTTAACAACAAGGCTGCTGCATGGGATGGTGGCTATGCCTATCCACAACTAAGACTGAACTCGGCACCTTGAGCTGAACTGCTGTCCGGATGGCTCAGTGGATAGAGCACGCACTCTTAACAACAAGGCTGCTGGTTCAACTCCCGCATGGGATGGTGGCTACGCCCACGTGCAACTGAGATTGAACAGCACCTTGAGCTTAGAGGCCACGAGCTGCCGATGGGCAGCCAGATGGTGACTGGCGCCCTCCACAGCTAAGATTGAAGAACAACAATTTGGCTGGTCCCCCTCCCCAATTCCCCAATTAAAAAAAAAAGAGAGAGAGAAACTTTGACACTTTCAAGTGTTTATGCCCTAAGTATTTTGTTCTTTATCTTACTTGCCTTTGTTTAGGACATATCTTTTAACTCCTCATTTTGTTTAACAAAATATGGATTGGAAACAGGCATGCTTTTATTTTCCGAGTTCTTAAAGGTAGGTAGGGACAAATAATACATCATTTTTTCAAGAAACGACTATACATTTTGTAGTGGAACCAGGCTTGAATTCAAGCCTTTGAGTGGTAAGAAAACTCCAGTAGGTTCTAGTTCCGGCTCTGTCACATCAGGTTGCTTGTTTCACAGGACTTTTATATGAATTTAGTGAGATAATATGGAAATAGTTGTCACTTATTTATTTGTGTATTTGACTTTATAAAATGAACACATTCCTGGAAAGTTGTAGATAAGTCACATTTTTTGTGAGTTGTCCTACTTTTATTGAAAAAACAAAAGGAATGTATACTTCTAATTGAAAGCTGTGGTGATCTCTTTTCTTTTTCAGCGTGGACTCCTTTGTAATGCAGATAATACCTGCTTTTTCTTTTATGAGCTCAGGACTTCTTGTAACTGGTTTTCCTAGAAATGTGGGCCACACGCTCTAATCTCAGAAATGTGTGTCCCTGAAGAAAGGCCGGCTACTGAAAAAATGTACGTTATGATGAAGCGAGTGGCACGTAGAGTGACCACACTGACCGAGCTCAGGATGGGGCCGCAGTCCTGAGTGGCTGTGGATAGTTGTTTTGCCCTTGGAACTGAGCTTCCTAAGTCTGAGCTTTCTCGTTTGTAAACTGTGGATACTAGTGCCTTCCCAGCCCGTAGGGTGTTTAGGAGACAAATGAAATAGCTCAGGTTTGTTAAAATGCTTTGGAAACTCCAGTGTTCTCCTTTTGCTACCGTGACTGTTGCTGTTGCATTCCTGAAAACCTCTGTGTAAAGAACATGCCTGCTTGAGGAATGTAACACCTTGTGGTGTGGGGAGGAGAGGGCTCTAATGAGACATAGAGAAAGAAGAACAGCGTTCAGGGAAAGCTAGGCAAACCCCAAGGACTACTTTGACCCCTAAAGTAAAATAGTAAGGTTAGCATGCTAAATATGCAACAATGGGTGTGCTGCAGTTTTTCTTTATCACCTGTTGCCTGATAGAAAATTTCCAAGTTGTTTTTCTCCCTCGGTTTAAAGTAGATGGTTTATGTAGTTGCATCTCATTTACATGGGATGACCATACCCCCAGGTTTGCCTGGAACAGTCCCCGTTTGCACGATTTCCTTGTGTAATTATTAATTGTGTCCCCTGTTTCACCCGACGGAGTGTCCTGGTTTTGACAATAAACTATATTTTTGTCCTTAATATTAGTGCGTGTGTGTGTGTGTGTGTTATTCCATGTGACACTAGTCTGATTTAATGAGCTGGCATTGCTGACCCCTCTGGGGACCCAACCAAAGCCTCATACACACAGAATATTTTGTGTGTTTTATTATATAAGCGATGAATGCTTGTTTCTTTTTAAAAGTTACTGATGTGCGGAACAAAAAAAAAAGTTATCTGTTTTTCCACTCCTTAGTGGTGGCTAGGGGTAACAGTTTGGTATGTACCCCCCAGATTACTCTACAAATGGATTATTACAATGCTTGATATGAACAAAGTTTTAAACATCTGGATCTGTTCTACTGACCATAGCCAAGTGCGTCTCACACATTCCGGCTCAGTTTCAGAGCGCACACAGAACTCTGATTTCACCCTCTTTTTTCCCTCTTACATTTGGTTCTAAGGCTTTGGTTGATTCTGCTCCACGTTTCTTTCTCTCTTCCTTAGGGTACATGGCCAGTGCTTCTGTTCCTTGTTTTCCTCATTCCAGTCTCTCAGTTCTCTTAAATGTGAAAACGCTCAGTAGAGGTGACTTGAAATCCCTGTATTCATATCAGTTTCCTTAAACGGCAGTTGAGGAAAAAGTAAACCACCAGAATTTCTTAAGAAAATCTTTTGGCTGAAGAGGGGTTTCTGTGTCAATATAAGAGGCCTGACACACAGAGAGAGAGAGAGAGAGAAAGAGAGAGAGAGAGAGAGAGGTTGGTTTATGTGTAGATGGAAGGTCTAGCAGGTGTTCGACCTAACGTTACATAAACACCTTGTCTTACAGAAGATCCTTTTAATCGATGAGAACAGATTTATAGTAATTGTAAGGTTGCTGTGGGAATGCTGGAAAACAGCTTGTTCCGCAGTAGGCCTCCTGCTGTCTCGTCTGGGTTACCGGTTTACTTAGCTTTCGTTCCTCCTGTGGAATTACTAACTTCTGTTAAACAAGGGCAGGCAGGATGAGTGCGGAAAGGCTGAGCAGGGCATATGCCTAGGGTATCAGGATTTTACTTCATTTCAAGCTGAATATGAGTCATCAAGCTTCATAGCTAAGAACAAAAGGCTCCATTAATAGGTGTTTGTCGTCTAGAATGTGAAGGAGGGTGATAACCCCGCCCTTTTCTCTGCCAGTGAGCTTACCATGCAGACATTATATTCAGTGCTCAGTGCCGCACTGAGGGACGTGCACAAATACATTCAGTGGCGTGAGACTAAGATAATGACACAACTAAAAATCAGTGTCCTCTGAGGAACATTGGAAGGTTGTTACGAGTTAGGGCAGACCACGTGAAACTGTCTCCAAATATTTTTAAGCCTAGAAGGTAGGTATACCATCAATTATTGATTCTTAGAGGCAGATCAACCAGATTATGGGTTATCTGTGTGGTTAAAAAAAAGTATATGTGGGTGAAACATGAAAACAACTAAGGTTTTAAAAAGGCAGTGTGCTACGAGGTGTGATTAAAAAAATGGTGAATGTTTAAATTAAAAAAAAATTATTATAGTAAAAGACATATTGCCATTAATCCTCCTGAAAATACTCCCCCTCACTTCAAACACACTTATCCCATTGCTCTTGCCACTTTCTGAAGCAGTTCTGGGAGTCCTCTTTCATGAGTGTCTTTAGTTGCGCTGTCGTGACTGCCTCCATGTCCTGAATCATTTTGACTTTAGGGAAGAGCCAGAAGTCACACGGTGCCAGATCCGGTGAATAAGGACACATCATAATGTTTTTATCTGACAGAAATTGTCACATACCAGAAGCGATGTGTGACACTGAGCGTTGTCATGATAGAGGATGAAATAGACACGAAAGAGGACTTCCAGAACTGCTTCAGAAAGTCGCAAGAATGATGGGATAAGTGTGTTCAAAGTGAGGGGGAGTATTTTGAGGGGGATTAATGGCGCTGTATCTTTTACTGGAATGAACCTTTTTATTTAAACATGCACCGTATTTTGTGATCACACCTCGTACACTGGGAATGAGTGTGATTTTAGGAGTTATCCAGCTCTGGGCTTTATCCCGACCTTCTCACTTACTAGCTGTGTGACTTTGGATAAGTTGGGTACCCTCTCTGTTTCCTCGTGTGTTAAGAGGAAATGGTATAATACCTCATCGGTTCAGTGCATGTAACGTACTTGGTTGGTAAGTGTTCACCTACTGTCATGGCGCACATACCTACAGTGCAGACCGAAGACCCTGCTGGCGCTGGTGTGCTACGGGTACGCACCTGGCCTCCCCGTCAGGTCGCCCAACGCTGTGCAATAGGCCAGAAGTAGGACGAGGACATGGCGTGCGTGGGGGTTCTCCAGCAGGGGGAGAGGACGTGGGAGAGGCAGAAGGAGGGAGCAAACATGCAGCTGTGAACCCAAATTTGGTTCCGTTTAACACCTGAAGAAAGGAGAGGCCAATTGTATGAGTAAGATGAGAGTGACAGCCTTTTTTTTAACAGTTGGTAACATTTGGGTCATTTTTGTCAAGCAACTTATGCAATGCTCCTAAACCGTTGTACTTGGATTATTTTTATACCTTTGGTCATCTCATGTGTACCACATTCTAATTAGTTTTTAGTTCTGTTTTAGCTTGTTTTATTTTTAAAACTAATGTTTTTCTGCATCATCATCCTGCCTCAGAAAACTTCAGTTTTCGAAATGTTTGATGTATGTTGTATTTTACTGACAATCATGCAGTCTGTACTAATATGGCTTATCTCAGAGACTTAATTTCTAGTTTTATTTCTAAACACATTTAACATTCAATGTCATGTGGGGGCCCACTAATAATAATAACTATGCAAACAAAAAAATTAATGAGATATAGTTTTTCTATTACAAAATTGACTAAGTTTAGAGCAATGTTATACTATTGATAGGAGTTGAAATCGGTACAAACTTTTTGAAGGGCAGTCTGGTAACATGTGTATGTGTGCATGCACACACACACACACACACACACACGCTGCTGCTCAGAACAAAGTAGAACAAAAATTCCAGTCTTTTCTCTGCCAGTTAGCTCACAGTGCAAGCATTGTGTTCAGTTCTTGGTGCTGTCCTTATAGAAAAAAGAGTAGAACTGGGATAATGAGAAGGCTAGAAACTTTAATTAAATATCATGCTTCTAACCCAGCAATTTCTAGGAACTTATCTGGTGGAAGTAACAAGTTAGTGAAGCAAAGATTGATGTACAAAGGTACTCATTTCACCATTGTTACAGAGAAAAATTAGTAACATTCTCAAATTCCTTAGGGATTAATTAAGTAAACTGGGCACATTTTAAAATTATTTTATACTTTTATTTTAAAACAATCACAAGCTACAGAAAAGTTGGAAGAACAGTGTAAAGAACTTGTTTTTACTACAAACAAAGACATTCTCCTACATAATCATAGCACACCCCTCCAAGTCAGTAGATTAACATCACATAGTACTACTCCCTCATCCTTAGACCTCAGCCAACGTTGGCCAATTGTCTCCATAATGTTTTATAGCAAGAGGAGCCAGTCCACCATCTCCTGGTGCGTCTGTTGTCAGGTCTCTTTAGTTTCCCTAAATCGAGAACATTTGTAAATCTTTTCTTGACTTGTGTACTGTATAAACGTCAGCACTCTTGATGCTTACAAGGCACTTGTCTTATAAAATTTGGGTTTGTTTGGTGTTTTTCATGACTACATTCGGGTTATTATGCATCTTTGGCAAGAATGTCACAGAGGTGCAGCTGGGTTCTTACTGTATTCTAGCGAGGTTGCATGTTTTCATTTTGTCCCATTACCGGTAGTGGTAACTTTGACCATTTGATTGAATGTCTTCTCAGCTTTTTTCACTGTAAATGTACACTTTTTCCCTGTGTGGCTATTAAGTATTCTGTAGGGTGGTGCTTGGAAACCATGTAAGTATTCCATTCCTCATCAAATTTTCCACTACTCATTTATCTGTGTTAGTAGGAACTCATGGATTCCCGTTTTATTCAATGGGTCACAATTTATTACCATCATCATTCTGATGTTCAAATTGTACAAAATTTAGCCAGTGGAAGTTTCTTTTTTTTTTTTTTTTTTAGCTGAGCCATCCTGCTACCTGTTGGCAGCTCAGCGGCTGCTCAGCTCGGGCTGGACTCGAACCGCTGTTGCTCAGAGCTCAAACTCTTGAGCGAGCTCTTAACCAACTGAGCCACTCGGCCGGCCCCAGTGGAAGTTTCTTTTAGCTGGTTCCCGTGCCAATTTTCTCCCCCTTTATTGTGGTAAACAAACACATAAAATTGAGCATCTGAACCATTTTTGAGTCTGCTAGGGATGTACTCGTATGCACACACACAGCTGCACGTCTGTGTTTATTTCTTTATATACGTATATGGGAAATCATGAGGTGACATCAGTATCCAGTTCCAGTCCCACGTCACAGGGTATGTGCCAGTCTTCTCCCTTTTCACATTCGTACCTCTTTTCTGAAATTGAGAAATCTGAATCCTGTTATCTTGAATTTATTCACTCTTTTGTTCAGGCCTCTGTTCTTATTTGTTCAGACCCCCGAGCCCCCACCAATGGGTGAGTGCCCTCCTCACCCCTCATTCGGCTGCTGCCTTTGCTGTCCTCCACAAGGGTGCTCTCTCAGCCCGTCCAGGCTTCCTGTCCTCTTCGGAGGCTGCCTCCCCTTGTGGGCATGCCTCCTTCTCTCTCGGGCTCCAGCAGCCTGCTTCCGGCTGTCTCCCCACGTGAGTGCCCTCAACCCTGCCAGCTTCTGACACCCTCTGCTGATGCCCTCACCCTGCCAGCTTCTGACACACCTCGTGCCGACCCAGTCTTTTGTGGGGATGCCCTCCTTACCCTCCTGGGCTCGGACCCGTCACCCCGGGCACTTCCTTCCCACCCCACTCGGGCTGTGACCACACTATTCAACCTGCTCCGCAGATACCCGCTCCCGTGCTGGGCCTCACCTTGGCTTTTGAGCCAGATTGTCCAAGAATGGAACGTATACATAAGAATTAAAAGCAAAACAAAACTGGTTAGGGTTAGGGTTAGGGTTAGGGTTAGGGTTAGGGTTAGGGTTGGTTAGGGTTAGGGTTAAGGTTAGGGTTAGGGAAAAAAAAAAGTTAAAAAAAATTTTAAAAACAAAACAAAAAAACCCTGAAGCACAGTTAAAGTCTTGGTATGATTTGGTTGGTTTTCTTACCCTAGAAAAGGATGTGTTTTATTGGCTGTTTTTCATTAGTGAAAAGCCTGGCCCTATTGGTGTCAATTCTAAGAAGTATTTAAAAAATGTATGAGAAAAGAAAGACAAATGATTAATTTAAAGGAAGCAAAGGAAGGAGGAACAGACCTGGAGAGTAAAGAAGTAGCTGTGGGGTACTGAGAAACGACTCAGCAGTGCAGTAGAAGCCACACAGCGTTATGAGGTGGCCGGTGGGAGAATGGGCCAGATGTTGACTTCCATCATTTCAGAAGATGGTACTGTGTTTTAGTGGTTGATGTTCATCTTTTTAGCCACAGGTCATCATGGAAAGGGTACATTAGTTGTAATGTAGAACAACAAAAGTCGTGTACTTCATACATTCACACAAGACCAAAGAAGACGTAATCCTTTCAAAATAAGTTTTAAGCTTTCAAAGATTAATCTTTGAAAATTAATTCATCCAGAGTGCATCGCTCTCTTATCTTTGCAGCTAAGATGCCGTTGTAATTATAAATACGTGAAAATGAAGTTGTCCTCCCTCAGCTATTCCTAATTGCATGGGGGATTTTCTGGTCACCCGCTGAGAGATGTCAGCATGCCCTTTATCCGTCCCCTTTCTCTTGCTGCCCACTTCCGGTCATTTCCTCCTCCCTCAGTTCCGACCCTGCCATCCGCGCCTCCTTGCCTTCTGCCGTCACCTGGCTCCAGCATTCATCACTTGATGTGGGTGTTTGCACAAGCGTCTGCGCCTTTGCCTGCAGTGCCTCTGTCTTACCTGGAGCGAAACTCTGCCTGTGGAAGCCACGTTCAGGGTGACAGGGAAGGGCTGTGCTGAGTTCCGCCCTGCCTGCGCGCGACCACGGGATTGTCGTCATGCCGCACTGGGGGTGCGTGAGTGCCAAATCTTCCAGATCTTCGTAAGAGAAGCTGCAGGTTCATATTTCTATGTGAAATCTGAAAAAAGCGTTTCACCTCTGTTTTAGATAATTTCCCAACAAAAAGAAGATTGACATTGCGTTTTAATATGTTAAAGACTCAGAAGTGCTGCCGTGAACAAACCTGTTTAAGATTCTGACTCCTCAGTCTGGGGTGAGAGGCCCTTTGCCGCGTGACTCCCGCCTGCCCGTCACTGATGCTGGGATGCGCTGGCCGCCTTCTCGTGTCTGGTGTTCCGTTGGAGTATTCTCTCAGCCTGGAGGGCTCCCATGTTGGTGACCTCATCCTAGCACCTCACTCGGGGCACCTTTTCCTAGCTTGCTTTTCTGCATCCATGACAGCGTGCTGGACCTCTGTCCTAAAGCTATTATCCTGTTATAGTAGTTCATGGAGTGTATCTTTTTCGTTAAACTGGGACCGTCTTGAAGATACAGACCCGTTCTCATGCTAGACCGTGGATGTGTAGTAGCCACTTCATGACAGTGAGTGAGTGACAGAGCCACTGAATGAAAGCTGACTGGAACTCAGCTGAGCTGTAGAGACAGCAGTTTTCTAACTGGCCTTCATATCCGTTCCGTGTATATTTTCTGGTGCAGGTTTCTTGGAGCGTATCTTGGAGCGTACTTGTTACTCTTTTGTTCAGACAGTCAGCACTTGTGGCTCTCCATTGCCTAAAGACTCTGTATGTGATGCGCAGGCCCTGCCGCGGTCTGGCCCCAGCTCTCCGTTAGAGATCGCCTCCCACTGTTCCTTATTGTGTGCTCTCCCCTCCAGCCAACTCTGATCACATTTTCATGGTCACGCTCCTGTGTGGCTTTGTTCAGCTGTTTACTTCTGCTTCTAGAGTCCCGTCCCAGCCCACTGAAACCCCAGCACCCTTCAAGACTTAGCTCAGAGCTGCCGCTTTGGTCGAGCCATTCCTTCACTCTTAAAATGGAAGAAATGGTGTCCTCCTGCCTGATCCTGGCACACTGTGGCTCTCTTAATTAAACATTAAAATTTATCTCATGTTATGGTATAGTTATGGGTGTAGCTTTTATGTCTTCAGCTGGCTGGGGACAGGGGGGACCTGACACTCAGTACTTTGCATATAGTAGGTATTTAATACACGTTGTTGTTTTTTAATTATGCTATTATATAAGGTGTACATTGATTCCATATTTGTAAAAAAAATAACAACATTTGAAAGTATGTAATTCAAATATATAGGAAGTAGTCCGGAAGGCTATTTACTGTACCAAGTTGTTAACAGTGGAATTGTGGCTATTTTAAAACTTCTTTTGGCTTGTCTGCATATTTATATATGGAGCTATATTGTTTTTATGGAGGAGAAAATTGCTTATAATTTAAAAAGATTGTTGAATTTAATTTCGATCTTTGAGATTTTGTTAGGTAAATGAAACATCTTCAGCCAGACAAAATAAATAGTAAAATTTGCTGCAATACTATATATCTGGCATTAAGTATGCATTCATATGCTGATGAATGCTAAAAATGCTCAGAAATAAGATAAGAATTGTAATAAGATCATTATTTAGATAAGATATTGTTAGGATAGGTTGTAATAGTGCTAAGTGATACAAACATATAATAAAATGCTTCTATGGAGTTAATGTGACTTTTGTTTTTCCTATAGGCTTGCAAATAGGCTAGTTGAGGAGAGACACAAGTAAATACTAATCTCTGTAAATGTAATATTTTATGTAACTATTAGTAGTGTTATTTCTTGTAATCCTCAGCATAAATTTGAAAAATACATAAAATCTAAATAATTTAAAAATTTTCCTTTTCTCTCTTTTAGGAATCAAGGAAGGACTGAGGTAAGATTATTTCTATTTAAATTTTATTTAAAACGAGATTATTTTACTACGCATTAGTAACAGTAAAGAGAGGGTGGTGTTTGTTTTCTGGAAAACTCCACATCAAACTAGTGTCTGATGGTCAGGAACACATAATAGTATAAACGTCACTCTTGTGTGAATGAATGGACTCCTTTCTAGTTGTTCATTCTTAGCATTTTTCTACTTTGACCTAAAGTATCCCCTCTTTCAGTGCTTACACAACTTAGTATTACTTCATTAATATTTTACATTATTTCAGTGTGGCAGAGGCGTTTGATGTGGATTTTTGAGGGCTTTTAAATGTTGACCCATTAAGTCCAGGGCATAATTTTCAGTAGAGAGATATTTAATAAATGCTTCATAATTTTCCTGTGTGGTAGGGAGACCAATACTTTACGTTTATAAATCCCTTCAATGTAAGATTTGATGTTCTTTTGGGGCAGATCTGGTATATAGTAAAAACCATTTTGAAAGAACACCTACTATGTCTTTTTATTCTAAACCTGAATATTGAGTTATCCTTGTAAACATTTAGTTGTATTTGTTAAATTTTCAAAAATAAAACAGCACTATGTACTCATATAGCAGTCATTAAGACCTAACAAAAGACATCTATCCGCTGCTTGTGGGAGTGTTTAAGCTTTCTAAGTAGCTCACTTTACCCCTTCAACTATAATCGCTTTCTTAATACTCTTAAAAAACTGACTTATTCAGCAAACCCTGTTTTCCTTCTATGTGCCGGCACTTTGCTAGGAGATATACATAAATACATATATATATATATATATATTTTTTAAAGATTTTTATTGGGGAATTGGGGGGATGGGAACAGTGCTGGGGAATTGGGGGAAGGGGAACAGACAAGTTGCTGTCGTTTTGTTCTTCAGTCTAGTTGTGGAGGACGTTGCTTCACTGGCCCAAGTTGGCACCATCATTGCGCTCTTCCAGGGTGAGGCAGATCAGTCGCCGGCTTCTGGACGGCCGCTCACTGCGGCTGCTGGCCGCTCACGCTGGCTGCTGGCTACACACGGTAGCCCATGGCAATCCACTGCCACAGGGACTGCAGCCTACGCCGTCGCCGGCGACTCACAGCAGCCCAGCTCCAGGTTCAGCTGTTGTTCAGCATCTTAGCTGTGGAGGGCAGTGTCACTGGCCCTCATATGTGGGATCCGAACCGGGGCCCTCTGGCGTCCCAAGCGAGTTCTTAACCATCGCGCCACTCGGCCGGCCCGATAAATACATATATTTTTATATTTATTTATTTAAGGATATAAATATAACAAGACATGGTCTCTTGAGCTCAGAGACCTTAGAGGGAAAAGTGCTGTTTCTATTTTGGAAATAGAATTTCTTCAGCCGTAGGTCAGAGAAAACATTTGAAAGCTGTTTGTATTTATAATGGTAAATGAGCCCCATTATTCTGACAGATGGGAATTGATTCTCTTTTTATGACTGAATATTAAAGATTGTTGGATGACATTTTTTAAATGCTTAATAAAATGACTGGAAAAGATTCACGTTTTTTAAAAATTACTTGAATTATAATCAGAATTTCTGTACAGATACTTTGAAAACAAAAGTCTATTGTAACAAGCTCTGCTTAAATTGTATGTTAGGTGTCATTTACTCTGAATGAGGATCTTGCAAATATTCATGATATTGGCGGAAAACCAGCTTCAGTCAGTGCTCCGAGAGAACATCCATTTGTCTTGCAAAGTGTTGGAGGACAAACATTAACAGTATTTACTGAGAGCTCATCGGGTAAGTGAGAATAGATTTATTTAATATTATTCCCGCACCTGTTGTATAGATTTTTCTGTCTCAACATAGTCTCGGGGGGTCATTACCAAGGCTGTTCCCACCTCTCTTACTCATATCATGCTTCTTCTGTGCTCCGAGTACTTTACTGTAATTGATGACATTTTGGCTGTTACTCAAAACGTTTAATTTCCATTTGGGGCATGAAGAAATAGAACAAAGCAGATGGGAAAGTGTGGCATCAAGCTGCCTTCTAGGATGTTGAAGAAACAGTATTCTGAGTTTTGCCAAGATAAGGTCACCCGTGACTGATTTGGTAAAGTGATATTCAGCAACTATAAGTTGCGTTTTAAAAAATACTGCGTAATATTAGGGGATATTTAGTCTGAATTTTTGCTCTCACATGCTTTCTATACTCAGAGGGCCTGTTTAATGCAGAGATCAATTTCTTCTAATTGATCTAATAGAGCTTCAAGAAGCTCTGTGTAAAATACAGTGTAAATAAGCTCTGCGTAAAAAATATTTCAATTTTTTGTGTTTGTTCTGAGATGTTTTAACAGTTCAGTAAATCAGGAGCAGGTGTTTCAGTTTGTGAATTAAGTACAGAGGAAACTTTTTTGTGGCATATGTGTATGAATATATGTTTATTTTCATTGTTTCTTAGTTTTTAACCTTCACTGGATTTAGGATATTGCTATTAAAGCATCAGCCCACCTTATTTTTGTGGAGTTAATTTCTCATATAATTTAAAAAGTTTATTGGTGGTATAAAAGAAAAGATCCATGATTTTGTTGTATCTTCATTAAACATTACAAAGAAAGCTGTACAAATTACAGTGTGTTAACATCATTGTTTAAAAAAAGGAATCTGCTCACATAAATTTTTTGTGGTATCTTGGATTACCATTAGCTGCACAAGCTGAACTAAAAAAATTATTCTCTTTCTTTTTTTCCCCCTTGGACATAGAATCTAAAATATGGTAAATTGCATCTTTTCTGTCATGTGGTTTAAGGTAAAAGATTTGTTTTATTGCATTATTCTCATGCTCTGATAATTTGTAGTGTAGTATTATGGGAGGTAGAAAATGGTAAGCATTTTCGCCTGAGAAAGATGAAACCATTCAACAAACATTTGGTGTTTACTGCATCATGGGAATCATAGTGGGTGCATCCGGGGAATCTGATATTTGTCTGCGGTTGATGGGATTTAGTGGGAGCTACTGACCCTGTGAAGTTTTCCCTAATTTTGTGGTTGCCCTGGAGTGTAAGAGGTGTGGAACCAAGATGGTGAAAAGGTGACAGAGCTTGAAAAAAGTTTGAGGTAGGGGCACTTGAACTTCCTCTGTAGAAGAAGGCACCTGATTTCAGACTTTTTACATGTTATTATGTTGCTAGTTTTTCCAGAGCATAGTTTATTGCTGGTACTTACACGAAAGACAGCAATTTAGAAAGCTAGGATTTGTTATCCTCAGAAATCAGTCTTCCGTTTTTAATTGTGTACATCCTGTAGTTAGTTTGTGCTCTTTTTGAACATTTTGTGTTCACATTTGTGGTTACATTGTACTGCAAAGGGAATGTGGTATTGTAAGGATTATCTTTGCAGGAATATGGAAAAGGATTAAGATTGTCATCCTTCTTCTGGAGTTTGGACACTATGTTCTGCTTTGTAGAACTGTGATAATACAAATACAGGGCTAAGTTGCTATTAGATGTTGTATACTATAAGGGAATTGTTTTCTTCTTAATGTCATTAATCGTTTGTTTTATGTCATTGTTCATTGACTCTCTTTGTTATCTTTCTGTGTTTTAATTTCCTTATTTATGAAATGGAGATAATTTACATTTATGTATAAATATGAATACATTTAAATCACTTAGAACAACACTCAGTATATAATAAATGATCAATAACTGTTATTACTATTATTAATATTAGTTTGTTTTTTTTTTTAAAGATTTTATTGGGGAACTGGGGGAGGGGAACACTGTTGGGGAATCGGGGAAGGGGAACAGACAAGTTGCTGTCCTTTTGTTCTTCAGTCTAGTTGTGGAGGACGTCGCTTCACTGGCCCATGTTGGTATCATTGCATTCTTCCCGGATGAGGCAGATCGGTTGCCAGCCATTAGACGGCCGCTCACGGCAGCTCTCGGCTGGTTGCCAGCCACTCACGCTGGCTGCCGGCCACTCACAGTAGCTTATGGCAGCCCACTGCAGCTCCACTGCAGCCTGCTCCGTCGCCGGTGACTCACGGCAGCCCAGCTCCAGGTCGAGCTG
This sequence comes from Hipposideros armiger, assembly GCF_001890085.2. Taxonomy (NCBI): domain Eukaryota; kingdom Metazoa; phylum Chordata; class Mammalia; order Chiroptera; family Hipposideridae; genus Hipposideros; species Hipposideros armiger. The sequence goes on from NW_017731489.1 coordinate 1,937,927, forward strand.
TTGTTCACCATCTTAGCTGTAGAGGGCGCAGCGTCACTGGCCCATGTGGGAACCAAACCAGTGGCCCTGCTGCTCAGAGCTCACATTCCCAAGCCAACTCTTTTTTTTTTTCTTTCTTTATTATTATTATTTTTTAAGCTGAGCCATCCTGCCACCTATTGGCAGCTCAGCGGCTGCTCAGCTCAGGCCGAGAATCGAACCGCTGTTGCTCAGAGCTCAAACTCTTGAGCGAGCTCTTAACCAACTGAACCACTTGGCCGGCCCCTAGATCTTATTTTTAAACACTTTAGGTTTCAAGTTTATTTTTAGGCGTTTGCGTGCATTTTAGCTCTATCTGGGTATATACCATTTGATCAGATTCAGCCAATAGAGATTTTTATGTTCAGTGTCTTTTGATTGCCCAGATGACCAAGAAAAAAGCTCTAGAGTTGTTTTTAACAGTTTATTTTGTCTTCTGAGGAGCCTTATGTCTTTTGCTATTTCTCTTTATTAAGGCATCAATTCTGTGACTGGGTTCCATGGCTCTGTGACTGCCATGACATACCAAAAATGCTAGATATAGATGTATGTCCGCATGTTTTTCTATAGGACAGGACCATAGCTCTCAGTGGAGTCTCAGAGGGGACTGTGATCCCAAAAAGCTTCAGAGTCACCACACTGGTGTTAGGTTGGTTGGTCATGAACCTGCCAAAGTATAAGTAACTGAGTCATTTTACATCAAGTGGGCATGTATTTTACACTGAAATATACACGAGGCAGGCATTACCTTGAATATTTTTGTTTTCCCTCAAGCATACAACTCTACTGCTTATAAAGAGTTGCTTTTTATTTTTTGAAAAATTTTTTTTAATTAAAGTTTATTGGGGTGACAATTGTTTACAGTAAAGTTACGTAGGTTTCAGGTGTACAATTCTGTAATACATCATCTATATATCACATTGTGTGTTCACCACCCAGAGTCAGTTCTCCTTCCATCACCATATATTT